>NC_045996.1:3797834-3943665 GCF_010909765.2 Amblyraja radiata | reverse complement strand
GGCAGAGAATAGTAAGATTAAACGAGAACTTACCAGTTTGAAGTTTGATCTGTATTTTATGAGGAGTTACGATGAGGGATTACGTGCCCTCCGCTCCCACCCTCAATAATAAGGGTCAAACTGATAACTGATGTCTCCTTTTCTTTACTATGTTTATTTCAATAACTGTGTCTGTCTGTGATTCCACACCGCTGCTTTGAAGTATGCCGCGCATGCGTGCTGAGCGGGCTCTTCACGTAATCCCTCATCGTAACTCCTCATAAAATACAGATCAAACTTCAAACTGGTAAGTTCTCGTTTAATCTTACTATTCTCTGCCACAGAAGGTAGTTGAGGCCAGTTCATTGGCTATATTTAAGAGGGAGTTAGATGTGGCCCTTGTGGCTAAAGGGATCAGGGGGTATGGAGAGAAGGCAGGTACAGGATACTGAGTTGGATGATCAGCCATGATCATATCGAATAGCGGTGCAGGCTCGAAGGGCCGAATGGCCTACTCCTGCATCTATTTTCTATGTTTCTATGTTTCTATGTAGAAGTATATAAAATCATGGCAGGTATAAATACGGTGGACAGTCAAGGGCTTCCTCTACTTAGGCGATTTTTTTCAGCGACTGTCATAGTCAGAGCAGGTCACCGAATAACAGGCGACTACGACAATGTCTACAACAACCTACCACCTCGTCGACGTCAAGCTACGGCAAGCTACCGACAAGCGGCGACCCACTAGGACGTCCATCTACGACCACACCTACGACAACCTACCACCACCCGCGACAAGCTACGACCCTGTCGGCGACAACTGAAGACAATTCAGTCACCGCTAAGTCATTAAGTCAAGTCAAGAGAGTTTATTGTCATGTGTCCCAGATAGGTTGTCGCCAGTTGACGTAGGTAGTCGCCAATGGAATTCACCAAAGTCCAGCACCAGCGTCACCCGGCGACAAGCTACGACAGCACCTACATCAGAAGAAGTCACGCTACGATCATTGGCATCAAGCCCACTGCTGCCGAAAAATGTTGAACATTTCAAAATCCAGCGGCGACCAGAAAAACGCTACGCCTCTTTGGGCGACTGAGGAGACAACTCACGACCATACAGGCGACACCCTGGCGACCATGTGGTGACAGCCTAGTTGCCTAAAATATCGCCTAGGTGGGACAGGCCCTTTAGAAGCTTTTTCTCAGGGTGGAAATGTCCGACATTAGAGGAGGGAAGTGAGAGGGGGGAAGTTTAATCGAGAATTGCAGGCTTTTTTCTTTACACAGAGAGTGGTGGGTGCCTGGAACGCGCTGCCAGGAGTAGTGGTGGAGGCAGATATGACATACGATGTTTAAGAGGCTTTTACATGGATATGTAGGGAATGGAGGGAAACGGATCATGTACAGGCTGAGGAGATCAGTTTAACTCGGCAATGTTTGGGACAAACATTGTGCGTAAAATTCGCCATGTGATCTGTGTTCTGTGTATTGGGCATGGAAACAGGCTCTTCGGCCCACCGCATTTATGCCACCCATTGACCATTTCCAAACCCTTGGTACCGCTCTCAGCCCGAGCAATCTTGTGATTTCAAATGAACCTCACAAGGGGGAAGGAGGCACTGGGGCAGAACAAACTCACTGTGCCAATGGAAGAAGTTGAGTCCTTTGATCTCCCTGTTGCCAAAAACTAACTCCCCCTCCCATTCCCACACTGACCTTTCTGTCCTGGGCCTCCTCCACTGTCAGAGTGAGGCCCAGAGCAAATTGGAGGAGCAGCACCACATATTTCCCTTGGGCAGTTTACACCCCAGTGGTATGAACATTGACATCTCTAACTTCAAGTAACCCTTGCTTTCCCTCTCTCTCCATCCCTCCCCCACCCAAGTCATCGTATTAGTTTCAGTGTCATCCTGCTGAGGTTCATTGTCTGCAACTCGTTTTCACCTCTCCCACAGCCAACAATGAACCATTGTGGGCTCCGCCTTTCCTTGATCCTCGTTACTTTGTTGCATATCTTCCATTCTTTTGCTCCATATCTCTCCACATCACCATCTACACCTCTCGGTTCCCTCTCCGCTTACTCTCAGTCTGAAGAAGGGTCTCGACCCGAAACGTCACCCATTCCTTTTCTCCAGAGGTGTTGCCTGACCCGCTGAGCTACTCCAGCAGTTTGTGCCTGTCCTCTTAGACAGTGCCAGGATTGTCTCTAATCCGACCTCTCTGTCCTGGGCCTCCTCCACGGCCAGAGTGAGCACCACCGGAAATTGGAGGAGCAGCACCTCATATTCCGCCTGGGCAGTCTGTACCCCAGCGGCATAAACATTGACTTCTCCAATTTTCGGTAGCCCTTGCTGTCTCCTCCCCTTCTCAGCTCTCCCTCAGCCATCGGGCTCCTCCTCTTCCTTTCTCCTTTCTTCTCCCCACCCTACATCAGTCTGAATAGACAATAGACAATAGGTGCAGGAGTAGGCCATTCGGCCCTTCGAGCCAGCACCGCCATTCAATGTGATCATGGCTGATCATCCCCAATCAGTACCTCGTTCCTGCCTTCTCCCCACATCCCCTGACTCTGCTATATTTAAGAGCCCTATCTAGCTCTCTCTTGAAAGCATCCAGAGAACCGGCCTCCACCGCCCTCTGAGGCAGAGAATTCCACAGACTCACAACTCTCTGTGAGAAAAAGTGGTTCCACGTCTCCGTTCTAAATGGCTTACCCCTTATTCTTAAACTGTGTGGCCCCTGGTTCTGGACTCCCCCAACATCGGGAACATGTTTCTTGCCTCTAGCGTGTCCAAGCCCTTAACAATCTTATATATTTCAATGAGATTGCCTCTCATCCTTCTAAACTCCAGAGTTTACAAGCCCAGCCGCTCCAATCTCTCAGCATATGACAGTCCCGCCATCCCGGAAAAAACCTTGTAAACCTACGCTGCACTGAAGAAGAAGAACGTCGCCTACTTCCTTCGCTCCATAGATGCTGCTGCACCCGCTGAGTTTCTCCAGCATTTTTGTCTACCAGGTGAAGCAGAATGCCTTGGCCAAGATTACCCAGATAGAGAGGAAGTCAGGACAATCTCGTTGCTATGCAGAGTGAGATGGTTACCGTATGCGTGAGGGAACATGTTTATCCTGTTGCTATAACTAAAGTGGAGACAAGACTATGCACAGTGTCACAGAATTATTAATTAACAGGTATCATGTCGTTGTCATGAGAACGGTATAAGGCCATGATTCCCTCCATGACCAACCAGCTTCCGACCAGTCGCTGATAAAACAACGTTTTCAAAAAGGATTCAGCAGTTAATAAATCTTATTTCAAATTCAGATGGGTTACTAATCCTGCTTCAATGTTATGGCAACTCTCAAAGAGTTCTCCATTTTGTTTAGGAAGGAACTGCAGATGCAGGTTTAAAGTGCTGGAGTAACTCAGCGGGACAGGCAGCATCTCTGGAGAGAAGGAATGGGTGACGTTTCGGGTCGAGACCCTTCTTCAGGTCTACCTCCATTTTATTTAGTTTAGAGATACAGCACGGAAACAGGCCCTTCGGCCCACCGAGTCCACAACGGCCAGCGATCCCCGCACACCAACATGTATCCTACACACACTAGGGACAATTTACATTTATACCAGGCCAATTAACCTACAAAGCCTGTAAGTCTTTGGAATGTGGGAGGAAACCGAAGATCTCGGAGAAAACTCACGCATGTCACGGGGAGAACGTACAAACTCCACACAGACAGCATCCGTAGTTATCGAATCCGAGTCTCCGAGAATGGCGCTACAAGTCAGCAAGTCTACCGCTGCGCCACCGTAAAGCCCAGATCGTGCCACTCATGTGATCAAGGTGTTGTTGCCCAAATTAAAACTGGTCCTCTCTGCCGAGATGATCCCTTTTTAATCAGAAGCCTAACGTGTACAGGAAATGAAGCAAAGGGGGGCAAGGACAACAAGGGAATATATAGGCCTGTAAGTGTTGGGGGAAAAAAGACACAAAGTGCTGGAGTAATGCAGCGGGTCAGGCAGCATCTCTGGAGAACATGGACAGTGACGTTTCGGGTCGAGACCCTTCCTCAGATATTCAGGGCCTGAGGAAGGGGACTGACCCGAAACGTCACCAAATTACAAGGTTAATTCCCGGGATGGCGGGACTGTCATATGCTGAGAGAATGGAGCAGCTGGGCTTGTACACTCTGGAGTTTAGAAGGATGAGCGGGTATCTCATTGAAACATATAAGCTGGTTAAGGGTTTGGACACGCTAGGGGCAGGAAACATGTTCCCGATATTGGGGGAGTCCAGAACCAGGGGACCACAGTTTAAGAATAAGGAGTAAGCCATTTAGCCATTTAGAACGGAGGCGAGGAAACACTTTTTCTCATAGAGAATGGTGAATCCGTGGAATTCTCTGCCTCAGAGGGCGGTGGAGGCAGGTTCTCTGGATGCTTTCAAGAGAGAGCTAGATAGGGCTCTTAAAGATAGCGGAGTCAGGAGATATGGGGAGAAGGCAGGAACTGGGTACTGATTGGGGATGATCAGCCATGATCACATTGAATGGTGGTGCAGGCTCAAAGGGCCGAATGGCCTACTCCTGCACCTATTGTCTATTGTCTATTGTCATCTCTCCATGGGCTCCATAGATGCCGCCTGTTACTCCAGCACTTTATGTCTTTTTTTTTTGTTAACCAGCATCTGCAGTTCCTTGTGGTGGGATTCTTCCTGGAGGGGATTCTGGATTCTGATGGACGGGATTCACGCACATTTGGAAAGGCAAGACCTGATTGGAGATAGTCCGCATAGCTTTGTGTGTGGGGGAAATTCTGCCTGATAAATTTGATTGAGTTTTTGAAGAGGAGAAAACCTTGGGAACTATGGAGCAGAGAGTCCACCGCTGGTCTTCCGGCACTCTCGGTGCCAGAGGCTTTCTGGATTATCCATTTTGCTGGACCGTCAGAGGTCACGACCTTTGGGGGGGTCTGGTGGAAGTGGGCTGTAGCAATGGGTAAGCTGCTGCCAGAGGAGGTAGTTGAGGCAGGTATTATAACAACATCTTAAAGACACCTGGACTGGTACATGGACAGGAAAGGTTTAGAGGGATATGGGCCAAATGCAGGCAAATGGGACTGGCTTAGATGGACATTCTTTTTGGCATGAGCAAGTTGGGCCGAAGGGCCTGGTTTCCATGCTATATGATTCCCTATCTGGGGAAGCGGGTCAAAGAACAACATGGAATGGAAGGCAACTGAACCATCCTACCACAACCAGAGAGCAGTCAGGAACTGCTATCTACCTCATCAGAGACCCTTGGACTATCTTTGGAGGAGCAACATCTCATATTTCGCTTGGGTAGTTTACACCCCAGCGGTATGAACATTGACTTCTCCAATTTCAGGTAGTCCTTGCTTTCTCCCTCCTTCCCCTCCCCTCCCCAGCTCTCCCACAGCCCACTGTCTCCGCCTCTTCCTTTCTTCTTTCCACACCCCCCCCTCCCCCCAACCCCCACATCACTCTGAAGAAGGGTCTTGACCCGAAACGTCACCTGTTCCTTCGTTCCATAGATGCTGCCTCACCCGCTGAGTTCCTCCAGCATTTTTGTCTACCTTAAACTTGGACCTTGATCGGACTTTACTGGCTTTACCTTGCACTAAACGTTATTCCCTTTATCCTGTATCTGTACACTGTGGACGGCTCGATTGTAATCATGTATTGTCTTTCCGCTGACTGGTTAGTGCGCAACAGAAGCTTTTCACTGTACCTCGGTACACGTGACAATAAACTACACTGAACTGAACAGAACTCAAACAAGGGTGAGGCCTATCACTTTGACAAGTTAAGCCAGGGCCAGACGTACACAGTAAATGGTAGGGCCTTGGAGAATGTTGTAGAACAGAGAGATCTCAGGGTACAGTCACATAGCTCTCCGAGAGTAGAGACACACACAGGTAATCATAGTGGTATAAAAGGCAGATATCACATTTGCCTCTAATGGGTCACCTCACTGAGAACAGAATTTGGGGGGTCATGTTACAACTGTACATGTTGTTAGAGGGATCACACTTGCAGTATTGTGCGCAGTTCATACCCTCATAAGTGATAGGAGCAGAATTAGGCCATTCGGCCCATCAAGTCTACTCCGCCATTCAATCATGGCTGATCTATCTCTTCCTCCTAACCCCATTCTCCTGCCTTCTTCCCATAACCTCTGACACCCACACTGATCAAGAATCTATCTATCTCTGCCTTAAATATATCCACTGACTTGGCCTCCACAGCCTCCTGTGGCAAAGAATTCCACAGATTCACCACCCTCTAACTGAAGAAATTCCTCCTTATCTCCTTCCTAAAAGAACATCCTTTAATTCTGAGGCTGTGCACTCTGGTCCTAGACTCTCCCACTAGTGGCAACATCCCCTCCACATCCACTCTATCCAAGCCTTTCACGATTCGGTAAGTTTCAATGAGGTCCCCCCCTCATTCTTTAGACTCCAGCGAGTACAGGCCCAGTGCCGACAAACGCTCATCATAGGTTAACTCACTCATTCCTGGGATCGTTCTTGTAAACCTCCTCTGGACCCTCTCCAGAGCCAACACATCCTTCCTCAGATATGGGGCCCAAAATTGCTCACAATATTCCAAATGTGGCCTGACCAGCGCCTTATAGAGCCTCAACATTACATCCCTGTTTTTGTATACAAGCCCTCCTGAAATAAATGCCAGCATTGAGTTTGCTTTCTTTACTACCAATTCGACTTGCAGATGAAGTTTTTGGGAATCCTGCACCAGCTCCCAAGTCCCTTTGCACCTCCGATTTCTGGATTCACTCCCTATTTAGAAAATAGTCTACACCTTAATTCCTACGACCAAAATGCATGAGTCCACACTATATTCCATCTGCCACTTCTCTGCCCGCTCTCACAACCTGTCCAAGTCCTTCTTGTCACATATGCAACCACACAGTTCAATTATTATCACACAGGCGGGCGCCGCCATTTTGTGGACCTGCTCCGCACCCTCTCCAAAGCCTCCACATCCTTCCTGTAATGGGCTGACCAGAAGTGAGTATGTATAGGAAGGAACTTCGGTTTAAGTCCTTCTTCAGAGTCCCTGCTTTCACTACACTACTGCCCCTCCACCTGTGTTCGTATCATCCACAAACTTGGCCACAAAGCCTTCAATCCCCTCATCTAAATCATTAATATACAATGTGTAGAGCAACAGTCCCAACACAGAGCCGTGCGGAACTCCGCTAGTCACTGGCCCCCCTTTATTGCCACTCTTTGCCAACCTGCTATCCATGCTAGTATCTGCCCTTTGATACCATGGGCTCTCATCTCATGTGCAGCATCTTATAAGCCTTCACATAATCTATATTCTTCCATTCCCTGCAGATCCATGTACCTAACCAAAAGTATCTTAAACACCACTATCGTATCTGCCTCCACCACCACCAACCCTGGCAGCGAGTTCCAGGCACCCACCTGTGTCAAAAATCTTGCCCCACACATCTCCTTTCAACTTTGCCCCTCTCACCCTAAAGCTACAGGGCAGTCACGGTTCACATCCATATAGCCCCTTGTTATATGTAGGAAAGAACTGCAGATGCTGGTTTAAACCGAAGACAGACTTCGGGAGAACGTGCAAACTCCATACAGACATCACCCGTAGTCAGGATCAGCCTGGTTTGTGTGGGAAGGGACGAGTTGTCATATATACAGCATACGTCAACATACAACAGCCGTCGCATACGGCATATAATCCTCCGACATTTTCGCCACCTCCAACGGGATCGCACCACTGGCCACATCTTCCCATCTCCACTCCTTTCTGCTTTCCACAGAGACCATTCCCTCCACAACTCCCTGGTCAACTCGTCCCTTCCCACCCAAACCACCCCCTCCCCAGGTAACTTCCCCTGCAACCGCAGGAGCTGCAACACCTGTTCCTTTACCTCCCTCGTCCAAGGACCCCGACAGTCTTTTCAGGTGAGGCAGATATTCACTTGCACCTCCTCCAACCTCATCTACTGTATCCACTGTTCCAGGTGTCAACTTCTGAATATAGGCGAGACCAAGTGCAGGCTCGGCGATCGTTTCGCTGAACACCTCCGCTCAGTCCGTCTTAACCAACCTGATCTCCCAGTTGCTCAGCACCTCAACTCCCCTTCCCATTCCCACACTGACCTTTCTGTCCCGAGCCTCCTCCATTGTCAGAGTGAGACCCAGCGCAAATTGGAGGAACAGCACCTCATATTTCGCTTGGGCAGTGGTATGAACATTGACTTCTCTAATTTCAAATAGCCCTTGCTTTCCCCCTCTCTCCATCCCCTCCCCCTTCCCAGTTCTCTCATCAGTCTTACTGTCCCCGACTACATTCTATCTCTGTCTCGCCCACTCCCCTGACATCAGCCTGAAGAAGGGTCTCGACCCGAAACGTCACCCATTCCTTCTCTCCAGAGATGCTGCCTGTCCCGCTGAGCTTTTCACTGCACCTCAATACACGTGACAATAAACTAAACTGTCTTTGCATTCCAATTGCCAGTGAGGTGAGGATAGGTGAATGCATGGCTGAGGAGTTGGTGCCGGGGACGAGGATTTGGATTTTTGGACCATTGGGACCTCTCAGTTTAGTTTCGTTAAGTCCAGTTTAGTTTGGAGATGCAGAGCAGAATCAGGCCCTTCGGCCCACCGGGTCCATGCCGACCATCGATCACCCCTTCACACCAGTTCTATGTTATCCCACTTTCTCATCCACTCCCTACACACGAGGGGAAACTTACAGAGGGCCAATTGACCTGCAACCCGCACGTCTTTGGAATGTGGTGGGAGGAAACATGGTCACTGGGAGAACGTGCAAACTCCGCACAGACAGAACCCAAGGTTAGGATCAAACCCTGGGTGTCTGATGCTGTGAGGCAGCAGATCTACCCGCTGCGCCACTGTGCCAGACTTATCTTTGCATTGATTTGTGTAGGAAGGAACTGCAGATGCTGGTTTACACCGAAGATAGGCACAAAATGCTGGAGTAACTCAGCGGGACAGGCAGCATCTCTGGAGAGAAGGAATGGGTGATGTTTTGGGTGATGGGGGAGGCAGGAATAGTGAGGCTCCAGCATTTTGTGTCTATCTTCAGTGCAAACCAGCACCTACACACGAGGGACAATTTACGGAGGGGCCAATTAACCCACAAACCCGCACGTCTTTGGAGATAAACTGACACGGATCTCGGGGAGAACGGACAAATTCCACACAGACAGCATGCGTAATCCGGATTGACCTCGCGATTCTGGCACTGAAAGCGCTATAAGGCAGCAACTCTACCACTGCACCACCCACCACCGCCATCCCAGCCCGAGACTGGGGTTCATGCCCTGGGGCACCTTACCCTTGCCCCCACCTCTGGGAGTCACTATTCCTGCCTCCACAGGTATAATATGGTTCATCCCTACCTCCACATTTTGGGACATCTAACGTGGCCAATACTTACACATCTCTGATGACCTCTCTTGGACCCACAATACCTCAACTCTGGTCAAGAAGGCTCACCAGCGTCTCTTCTTCCTGAGGAGACTAAAGGAGGTCCATCTGGTGAACCTCTACCGCTGCACCATCGAGAGCATCCTTACCAACTGTATCACAGTATGGTACGGCAACTGCTCTGTCTCCGACCGGAAAGCACTGCAGAGGGTGGTGAAAACTGCCCAACGCATCACCGGTTCCTCGCTCCCCTCCATTGAGTCTGTCCAAAGCAAGCGTTGTCTGCGAAGGGCGCTCTGCATCGCCAAGGACTGCTCTCACCCCAACCACAGACTGTTTACCCTCCTACCATCTGGGAGGCGCTACAGGTCTCTCCGTTGCCAGACCAGCAGGTTCAGGAACAGCTTCTTCCCTGCGGCTGTTACACAACTTAACTCTGCACCTTGGTGATTGCCAGTCACCCCTCCTCCCCCCCCCCCCCCCCCCCCCCCCCCTCCCCGAAAATTGCACTACTGCTACTGTCTATACATATATATATTTTACTGTTCCATTATTCTGTGTTCACACTTCTGGGTGAGATGCGAACTGCATTTCGTTGTCTCTGTACTGTACACTGCACAATGACAATAATGTTTGAATCTGAATCTGAATCTGAATCTGAATGGTAGGCCTCTGGGGAGTGTTGTAGAGCAGAGGGATCTAGGAGTACAGGCACATGGTTCCTTGAAGGTCGAGTCACAGGTGGATAAGATGGTCAAAAAGGCTTTTGGCACTTTGGCCTTCATCAGTCAGAGCATTGAGTATAGAAGTTGGAAGGTCATGTTGCAGTTGTATAAGACATTGGTGAGACCGCATTTAGAATATTAGAAACATAGAAACATAGAAAATAGGTGCAGAAGTAGGCCATTCGGCCATTCAATATGATCATGGCTGATCATCCAACTCAGTATCCCATCCCTGCCTTCTCTCCATACCCCCTGATCCTTTTAGCCACAAGGGCCACATCTAACTCCCTCTTAAATATAGCCAATGAACTGGCCTCAACTACCTTCTGTGGCAGAGAATTCCACAGATTCACCACTCTCTGTGTAAAAAATGATTTTCTCATCTTGGTCCTAAAAGACTTCCCTCTTATCCTTAAACTGTGACCCCTAGTTCTGGACTTCCCCAACATCGGGTATAATCTTCCTGCATCTAGCCTGTCCAACCCCTTAAGAATTTTGTAAGTTTCTATAAGATCCCCCCTCAATCTTCTAAATTCTAGCGAGTACGAGCCGAGTCTATCCAGTCTTTCTTCATATGAAAGTCCTGCCATCCCAGGAATCAGTCTGGTGAACCTTCTCTGTACTCCCTCTATGGCAAGAATGTCTTTCCTCAGATTAGGAGACAAAAACTGTACGCAATACTCCAGGTGTGGTCTCACCAAGACCCTGTACAACTGCAGTAGAACCTCCCTGCTCCTATACTCAAATCCTTTTGCTATGAATGCTAACATACCATTCGCTTTCTTCACTGCCTGCTGCACCTGCATGCCTAGGGACAATTTACAATCTTACCCAAGCCAATTAACCTACAAACCTGTACGTCTTTGGAGTATGGGTGGAATCCGGAGCACCCGGAGAAAGCCCACGCAGGTCATGTGGAGAACGTGCAAACTCCACACGGCCAACACCCATGGTCAGGATCGAACCCAGGTCTCTGCCGCTGTGAGGCAGCAACTCTACCGCTGCACCACCATGCCACCCCTTCAATCCATTCCTCTCCTCATCCCCTGAGCAACTTAAAATGACCGCTCCCCCCCCCCCCCACCTATTTTCCCAGTTCTAACAAACTCTCTGACTAGAAATAGCAACTCTTTTCTCTCTCCACAGAGGCTACCTGACCTGATGAGTATTTCCAGTATTTTCGTTTTTTTATTTTAGATTTTTAGCACCTGCAGTTATTTAGTTTAGAGATACAATGCAGAAACAGGCCCTTCGGCCCACCGGGTCCGCGCCGACCAGCGATGCCCGCACATTAACACGCTCCTACACCGACTAGGGACAATTTTTACATTTACCAAGCCAAAAGTCAAAGTCAACATTATTTGTCACATTTAGGATAGGCAAAAATAAGCTTTGTGGCTTCAGCCTATTCATTTTTCGGTCATTGATTATGTGAACGTTGTGTGAAATGGATACAGTGTTGGTTCATATTCACACAGATTGTAAAGTATTGTTCTTTTTAATGTATGACCGAATTAAACCATTCATTCATTCACATGCACCCGAATATGCAGTGAAATTAACCTACAAACCTGCACGTCTTTGGAGTGTGGGAGGAAACCGAAGATCTCGGAGAAAATCCATGCACAGGTCACGGGGCGAACATACAAACTCCGTACAGACAGCATCCACAATCGGGATCAAACCCGGGTCTCCGGCGCTGCATTTGCTGTAATGCCCCTGTCCCACTTAGGAAACCTGAACGGAAACCTCTGGAGACTTTGCGCCCCACCCAAGGTTTCCGTGCGGTTCCTGGAGGTTTTTGTCAGTCTCCCTACCTGTTTCCACTACCTGCAACCTTTGGTAACCACCTGCAACCTCTGGCAACCACCTGCAACCTCCGGGAACCGCACAGAAACCTTGGGTGGGGCGCAAAGACTCTAGAGGTTTCCGTTCAGGTTTCCTAAGTGGGACAGGGGCATTAGGCAGCAACTTACCGCTGCACCACCGTGACCACCATAGTACTACTATCTACCTCTTTGGTGACCCTCAGACTATCTTTGATCGAACTTTACACAAAATTGCTGGGGAAACTCAGCGGGTGCAGCAGCATCTATGGAGCGAAGGAAATAGGCGACGTTTCGGGCCGAAACCCTTCTTCAGCTGATCGAACTTTGCTGGCTTTACCTTGCACTAAACATTATTCCCTTATCATATGCATTATAAATGGTTCGATAGTAATCATGTATTGTTTTTCTGCTGACTGGATAGCACGCAACAAAAGCTTTTCACAGGGACAGGAAACTAAACTGAAATGGTTTTTTTATTTACTTAGTAATAAGATTGTTCTCAGGACTCAAGGATGTGAGCTATAGGGACAGGTTGACTAAGCTGGGACTCTATTCCTTGAAGTTCAGGAGGGTGAGGGGTGATCTTGTACATGTGGACAAATCATGAGAGGAAGAGACCAGGGAGATGCACAGTCACTTGTCCAGAGTAGGAGGGTTGAGGACCAGGGAACATAGGTTTAAGGTGAGGGGGAAAATATAAAATAGGAATATGAGGGCTAACTTTTTCACATGTGGGTGCATGGAACCAGTTGGTGGAGGTGGTAGTTGAGGCAGGGATTATCGCTATGTGTTTAAGAAACAGTTAGCAAGGTACATGGATAGGACAGGTTTGGACGGATATGAGCCAAATGCAGGCAGGTGGGACTAGTGTAGCTGGAACATGTTGGCTGGTGTGGGCAAATTGGGCTGAAGGGCTTGTTTCCACGCTATATGACTATATGGCGAGAATCAGCCATGATCACAATGAATGGCGGTGCTGACTTGAAGGGCCGAATGGCCTCCGCCTGCACCTATTTTCTATGTTTCTATGAATGAGCAAGATAGGACTTTATTTCCTAGATCTTGGGAGGCTGAGAGGATAATCTCCTAGATGTGTATAGAATTAAGAGGGGAATTGATAGGGTGAATGCACTCTTTTTTCCAGAGTTGGGGAATCAAGAACCAAAGGACATGGGTTTAAGGTGAGAGGGGAAAGATTTAAGGGGAATATGAGGGGTAACCTTTTCACTCAGAGTAGATGTATGGAACGAGCTGCCGGAGGAGGTAGTTTAGGCAGGGACAATATAAATTCAAACACACTCTGACAAGTCCATGGATAGGAATACGAGCCAAGCACGAGAAAATGGAGCTAGCCGAGATGGAATAGTGAAAGGCCTTGATAGAGTGGATGTGGAGAGGATGTTTCCACTAGTGGGAGAGTCTATGACTAGGGGGCATAGCCTCAGAATAAAAGGACGTTCCTTTAGAAAGGAGTTTAAGAAGGAACTGCAGATGCTGGAAAATCGAAGTCTGAAGAAGGGTTTTGGCCCAAAACGTTGCCTATTTCCTTCGCTCCATAGATGCTGCTGCACCCGCTGAGTTTCTCCAGCATTTTTGTGTACCTTCCTTTAGAAAGGAGTTGAGGAGGAATTTTTTTAGCCAGAGGGTGGTGAATCTGTGGAATTCATTGCCACAGTAGGCCATGGAGGCCAAGACAATGGATATTAATCAGTATGGGTGTCAGGGGTTATGGGGAGAAGGCAGGAGAATGGGGTTAGGAGGGAGAGATAGATCAGCCATGATTGAATGGCGGAGTAGACTTGATGGGCCAAATGGCCTAATTCTGCTCCTATCACTTATGAACTCGTGGAGCATTTTGTTCGGCATGAACGAGCTGGGCCGAAAGGTCTGTTTCCATGCTGTACGACATCTATGACCACACACAAGGATGCTGTTATTCCAGAAAACAGCCTAGCCACTCTGAAATCCGAAACGACTCCACCAAACCTTTCCAATAAAAGTACACCTGACCAGGGAGGATCCAACTCCACTGAGAACGGGGTACTTTATAAATCCCATACCCCTCTTGAAGGGGGAACAAAACCTCACATTTCACATATTAACCGTCACACACTCGTGTGAACGACAGAAACACGAGTCTTTTTTCGCCCCCCGCCCCCCAAAAAACCCCACATCAGCCAGAAATACATATTTTAAATACACAACACAAATCGACAATCCTTTGTTCAAATTCTGCGTGTGATATTTGGAGAGGATTTGAATGAAGCTTAAGCGATGAGTGTGACCTGTGGGCCTGAAATCGTGAATGGCCGGCGTCGGATACATAGATGTATCATTTTTTCTTTTGTGAATGGGGGGATTCACGTGAGGCGGCCCACAAGCTCTTTGTCCTCCGCCTTAAAAAACAACAGGTGAAGGGCAACGAACGCAATGTAACACAAAAATGTAACACAGGCCAATGTAACAGAAATGTAACACAGGCCAATGTAACAGAAATGTAACACAGGCCAATGTAACAGAAATGTAACACAGGCCAATGTAACAGAAATGTAACAAGCTCGCAACAACTAACAACAGCAAGAGAGCGCCACAAATCGCACCCAAAAAAGGCATTGATTTTTCAAAAAAAACCCACTCAGATCCACATAAATGGATATTTTTTTATGAATGGAGTCTCAATGCAAATGAGACCGATTCAGAAAAAAAGGCTATTCGCCTCCCTCCCTCTCTTTGAAAAAAAGACAATGAGCGATTTCATTCACAAAAAGAAATAACATTCTTGTCAATTGCAGCCAGGCTGAGCACAAGGGCTTTTTAAAAATGGATTTTACCAATTAAGCTAATAGTACATGTACATATATATTGCAACGTTCGTGCAGTAGCGTCGTGTAGGCGGGTATTTATATGTTTGTGAATGATTATTTACTAAGGCCTGCTATTTATGTTGTGAAAGATAACTCACTCCTCATCCATGACCGGCGATTGCTATTTAGAACATCATCTTTCCCCAATCCAACACCGTGTAGTCTCCATCAATCAGCGGCCATTTTCCTCCAGGGGTGTGTGTGTGTGTGAGCTTTTTCACCCACCCCCCCAAAAAAAAATAATATTCAAATAAAATCTCCCCCCCCCGCTCCGCCCGCCCGCCACCGGGACCTGGCAGCTTCTCGCCCCGGGAGCAGAGTGTTCAAAGCCGGCTGCAATCTGTGCCACAGCCCGCTGGAGCTCAGCGCCCACCGCCGGGTCCTAGCGCCCGACCGGTCCATTCAGATTTTTGTTTTGCCCCAGTAGTTCACCGCGGTCCTAAAGCCCACCCCGCGTCAGATATAAACCATCACAACGTAAACCATCAAACTAAAGGAGATGAACACAAAATGCTGGAGTGTCGAGGCCTTTTCTTCAGACTGGGAGTCAAAAGTGCTGGAGAAACTCAGCGGGTGCAGCAGCATCTATGGATCGAAGGAAATTGGCAATGTTTCGGGCCGAAACCCTTCATCAGACTAGAGATAGACTTTGGGTTTAGAAAGAACTGCAGATGCTGGAAAAACGAAGGTAGAAAAAAATGCTGGAGAGACTCAGTGGGTGAGGCAGCATCTATGGAGCGAAGGAATAGGTAGCATCTATAGTCTGAAGAAGGGTCTCGACCCGAAACATCACCTATTCCTTCGCTCCATAGATGCTGCCTCGCCCACTGAATTTCTCCAGCATTTTTGTCTACCATAGACTTTGGTTTAGTTTAGTTTAGTTTAAAGATACAGCGTGGAATCAGGCCCTTCGGCCCACCGAGTCCGTGCCGACCAGCAATCCCCCCACAATAACACTACCCTACACACACTAGGGACAATTTGACATTTACACCAAGCCAATTAACCTGCAAATCTGTACGTCTTTGGAGTGTGGGAGGAAATCAGAGATTTTGGAGAAAACCCACACGGTCACGGGGAGAACGTGCAAACTCCGGACAGACAGCACCCGTAGTCGGGATTGAACCCGGGTCTCCGACGCTGTGAGGCAGCAACTCTACCGTTAAACCACCGTGCGTGGTCTGGTACTTTGGTGTCACTTGTACCGAGGTACAATTAAATTAATTTTTGTATACAGTATCACTATACATAAGCACTTAAGATACATCTTAGGTAAGCATCTCAGATACAGTACAAGCGTGTAGTAGCAGTACACTACCACAGTTTACAGTCGCCACTCAGTGTATACTAAATATACATTTGTTCTGTATCTGAGACGCTTATCTAAGATGTATCTTAGTGCTTATGTCTAGTGACACCACAAAAAGCTGGAGTAACTCAGCGGGTCAGGCAGCATCTCTGGAGAAAAGGAATAGGTGACTTTTGGGGTCGAGACCCCACTTCAAACTCAGAGTCAGGGGAGAGGGACATGACGGACATGAGAAGGAACATAGAACAGATTCATGAAAGAAATGCAAAATGACAGATCAAAGCCAGCAATGATGATCAAGGAAAGATGGAGCCCACAATGGTCCACTGTTGGTTGTGTTGAAGGTGATAACGAGGGGATACAAACAGTGAAACTAGTACGCTGACTTGGGTGGGGGAGGAATGGAGAGAGAGGGGGTGCAAGGGTTACTTGACATTTGGGCACAAAATTCATACCGCTGGGTTGGAAGCTGCCCAAGCAAAATATGAGGTGCTGTTCCATAATTGGAGGCAGTGTGAATGCAGCTGAAACACTGCCTGATGTACTGTGGTACGATCCACAATTAGTTTAGTTTAGTTTATAGATACAATGTGGAAACAGGCCCTTCAGCCCACCGAGTCCGCACCGACCAGCGATCCCCGCACACTAACACTATCCCACACACACTGGGGACAATTTACATTTAGACCAAGCCAATTAACCTACAAACCTGCACGTCTTTGGAGTGTGGGAGGAAACAGAAGATCGCGGAGAAAACCCACGCAGGTCACGGGGAGAACGTACAAACTCCGTACAGACAGCACCCGTGGTCGGGATTGAACCTGGGTCACTGGCGCTGTGAGGCAGCAACTCTACCGCTGCGCCACTGTGGGTCCTGTTCTCCCAGTGTTATGGGCAATAGAAAGAAAAAGATGCAATATGAATCACACCCTTTCAGAGTGCAATTTCTGTTATGATATATATTAAAAAAACATGAAAGTAAACTGACCTTGAGTGTTGTCTGTGTGGAGTTTGCATGTTCTCCCATTTCCCTCCTTATATCCTTGGCACGGTGGCGCAGCGGGTTCGATCCCGACTACGGGTGCTGTCTCTACGGAGTTTGTACATTCTACATTATAAGTGTAAATTATCCCTAGGATAGTGTTAGTGTGCGCGCATCGCTGGTCGGCGCTGACTCGGTGGGCCAAAGGGCCTGTTGCTGTGTTGTATCTAAACTAAGTCACAGGAGCAGAATTAGGCCATTCGGGCCATCTTGTCTACTCCACCATTCAATCATGGCTGATCTATCTCTTCCTCCTAACCCCATTCCCCTGCCTTCTCCCCATAACTGTACTAATCAAGAATCTATCTATCTCTGCCTTTGGGTAAAAATACCCAATGACTTGGTCTCCACCGCCATCTGTGGCAATGAATTTCACAAATTCACCAAACTCAGACTGAAGAAATTTCTCCTCATCTCCTTTCTAAAGGAACGTCCTTTTATTCCGAGGCTGTGACCTCTAGTCCTAGACTCTCCCACTAGTGGAAACATCCTCTCCACATCCACTCTATCCAGGCCTTTCACTATTCGGTAAGTTTCAATGAGGTCCCCCCCTCTTTCTTCTAAACTCCAGTGAGTACAGGCCCAGTGCCGACAAATGCTCATCATAGGTGAACCCACTCATTCCTGGGATCATTCTTGTAAACCCTTCTCTGGACCCTCTCCAGAGCCCGCACATCCTTCCTCAGATACGGGGCCCAAAACTGCTCACAATTCTTCAGTAATTTATACACTTCTATCAAGTCTCCCTTCAACCTCTGTCTTTCCAGAGAAAACAATAAAAGTATGTGTAACATCTCCCTGTAACTAATAACCCCCAAGCACTTTAAAACCCCTGTCCCACGGTACGAGTTCATTCCAAGTGCTCTCCCGAGTTTGAACTCGGAGATTTACGGTAATGGCCACTCGTCGGTACTCGGGGCTCTCGTGGACATTTTTCAACATATTGAAAAATCTTCACGAGTCTTCCCATGCTTACCTGCCATTAGCGAGTCTTCCCGAGTACCTGCCGTTAGTGTTACGAGCTGCTAAGCGACGTCCCCGAGCTCCGACGTACCCGCTACGTTCATTCTCCGTGCTTACCATGAGTTTGATTTTTTTTTAACTCGGGAGAGCTCTTGGAATGAACTCGTACCGTGGGACAGGGCTTTTACTCCCCCTCCCATTCCCACACTGACCTTTCTGTCCTGGGCCCCCTCCACTGCCACATCACCCCCACATCACCCCCAGTGTGCAGTCACTGACCCCCTCTCACAAGGATGGACTCCATGACTCCATCTACACCTCACGCTGCCTCGGCAAGGCCAGCAGCATCATCAAGGATGAGTCGCACCCCCGGCCACTCCCTCTTCTCCCCTCTCCCATCGGGCAAGAGGTACAGAAGTGTGAAAACGCACACCTCCAGATTCAGGGACAGTTTCTTCCCAGCTGTTATCAGGGAACTGAACCATCCTACCACAACCAGAGAGCAGTCCTGAACTACTATCTACCTCATTGGTGACCCTCGGACTATCCTTGATCGGACTTTACTGGGTTTACTTTGCACTAAACGTTATTCCCTTATCATGTATCTGTACACTGTGGACGGCTCGATTGTAATCATGTATTGTCTTTCCGCTGCCTGGTTAGCACGCAACAAATGCTTTTCACTGTACCTCGTGGCACATGACACACCCTCGACCGGCCTCCAGCAGATAAGACTGCACTCTTCTGAACTTTGAAGCTTTGTCGGCATCAGAGTTGCTGCCTCACAGCGCCAGAGAGTCTGTACGTCCTCCCCGTGACCTGGGTCTGTTTTCTCCGAGATCTTTAGTTTCCTCCCACATTCCAAAGACGTACAGATTTGTAGGTTAATTGTAGATTGTAAATTGTCCCTAGTGTGTGTAGGATAGTGTTAGTGTGCGGAGATCGCTGGTCGGTGCAGAGTCGGTGGGCCGAGAGGTTTGTTTCCGCGCTGTATCTCTAAACTAAACTATCTTCATCGGCAGTCACTCTAAATGAGTATGACTGTCCTCTCATGGAGGACGCCTGTGCATGACTTTGTTTAATGTGGGGAGACTGGTGCACAAACATCCACCCCACGGTCCTTGACAGATCTGGGTCAGGATCCAGTGGCATGGAGTCCAAGACGACTGGAGACCCTTTTCTGCTGCAGCCTTCATCCGCCTTCCCAGCCGTTGTGACGGTCCACTAAGGCCAGCCATTGTCCTCCGCCTGTTCCAACGTTGAGGTCTTGGTTGGATTGCTCTTTGTCAGAGACCTCCCCCTCGACCTTACCGCCATGGGTGGCCCTACCAGGAGCCTAGCTCCAGACGGCATCGCTCTCAGGATCTCAGGACCACCACGACAAGGTGACAATCCACGGAGAAGATGGATAAACTGCACTACAATCATTGCATTTTTGCTATGCTTTTTAGAATGCTTTTACTGGATTATATGCCAAACAAAGACTATCTCTGTGACAAATACCATTCCTCAATGCTCTCTTGTGCAGAACCTGCTATTCATAGTCGGCACAGCAGAGGGCGAGATAGGTCAACCTCAACAGCCCAGTGGTGGAGATCCATCGCCACCTGGTGTCAGCGGCCTGAACAGCAGGGCAACAGACTGCAGATGCTGGGTTACACAAAATGCTGGAGTAACTCAGCGGGACAGGCAGCATCTCTGTAGAGAAGGAATGGGTGATCTATCTGGTCGGGACCCTTCTTCAGACTGAGAGTCAGGGGAAAGGGAGACGAGAGATACAGACGGTGAATATAGAGAGATATGGAACAAATGAACGAAATATATGAAAAAAGAGATTCCGCGCAGTATCTCTAAACTAAACTGAACGTTAGAGATACAGTGTGGAAATAGCCCAGCAAGTCCACTGGGCCCTTCGGCCCATCCAGTCCATGCCGACCAGCGATCACCAAATACACCAGCACTATCCTGCACATTAGGGAGAAGTTACAATTCACAGAAGCCAATTAACCTATTACTAATTAACCAAGCTGGAAAGGGTGCAGAGAAGATTTACAAGGATGTTGCCAGGACTTGAGGGTGTGAGCTATAGGGAGAGGTTGAGCAGGCTGGGTCTCTATTCCATGGAGCGCAGGAGGATGAGGGGTGATCTTATAGAGGTGAACAAAATCAAAAGAGGAATAGATCGGGTAGACACATACACACAGTCTCTTGCCCAGAGTAGGGGTTTAAGCTGAGGGGGGAAAGATTTAATAGGGACCTAAGAGGCAATATCTTAACACAAAGGGTGGTGGGTGTATGGAACGAGCTGCCGGAGGAGGTAGTTGAGGCTGGGACTATCCCAACGTTTAAGAAACATTTAGACAGGTACATGGATAGGACAGGTTTAGAGGGATATGGGCCAAACGCGGGCAGGTGGGACTAGTGTAGATGGGACATGTTGGCCAGTGTGAGCAAGTTGGGCCGAAGGGCCTGTTTCCACGCTGTATCACTCTATGATTACAAACCTGTACGTCTTCGGAGTGTGGCAGGAAAACAGAGAACCCAGAGCGGTGACTGGGAGAACGTGCAAACTCCGTACAGACAGCATCTGTCGTCAGGATCGAATCTGGGACCCTGGCGCTGTGAGGCAGCAACTCTACCGCTGCACCACTGTGCTGCCCATTGGTACCAGATGGGCCGAGGGGTCTCTGAGGACGGAGGTTTGCAAAGGAAACGTTGGGTGTGAGCTGGAGTGGGGGTGAGGAGAGAGAGGATGGGGTACGGGAATGTACACACTAGGGTGGGGGGGGGGGGGGGAGGTGCCAGAGAAGTCCCCAGGGTGGGGGTGAGGGGGGAGGGGGAGAGTGAGGAACAGTATCCCACCAGGGCAGGAAGGCAGGAGGATTGAGGAGGGTTTCTCGGAGGCAACAGGAGCGGAGGGTGGGGGGGGGGGGGTGAAGACGTGGGTGGAGGGTGGGTGGAGGGTGGGTGGAGGGTGGGTGGAGGGTGGGTGGAGGGTGGGGGGGTGGGGTGTAGGCTGGCAAATGGTGACCATCACAGGCTCCCCAGCCCCCCACTGTGGTGGAAGACCCCGTCACCCAGTGACACACGCACACGGAAACACTACCTTCAGGTAGAAGGTACAGGAGCCTGAAGACTGCAACGACCAGGTTCAGGAATAGCTACTTCCCCACAGCCATCAGGCTATTAAACCTGGCTCGGACAAAACTCTGATTATTAATAGATAACATTATCTGTTATTTGCTCTTTATCCGTTTATTTGTTCATGTGTGTATATATTTATATAATGGTATATGGACACACTGATCTGTTTTGTAGTAAATGCCTACTATGTTCTGTTGTGCTGAAGCAAAGCAAGAATTTCATTGTCCTATCAGGGACACATGACAATAAACTCACTTGAACTTGAACTTGAACTTGAGGTCAGGCACCGGTAGAGTTGCTGCCTCACAACGCCATAGACCCACGTTCGATCCTAGCTACGGGTGATGCCTGTACGTTCTCCGTACAACCTCGTGGGTTTCCTCCGGGTGCTCCAGTTTCCTCCCACTGCCAAAGACGTGCGGGTTTGTAGGTTAATTGGCTTCGGTAACAATAGACAATAGGTGCTGGAGTAGGCCATTCGGCCCTTCAAGCCAGCACCCACATTCAATGTGATCATGGCTGATCATCCCCAATCAGTACCCCGTTCCTGCCTTCTCCCCATATCCCCATATCCCCTGACTCCACTATTTTTAACAGCCCTATCTAGCTCTCTCTTGAAAGCATCCAGAGAACCGGCCTCCACCGCCCTCCACCGCCCTCTGAGCAGAGAATCCCACAGACTCTCTGTGAGAAAAAGTGTTTCCTCGTCTCCGTTCTAAATGGCTTACCCCTTATTCTTACACTGTGGCCCCTGGTTCTGGACTCCCCCAACATCAGGAACATGTTTCCTGCCTCTAACGTGTCCAAACCCTTAACAATCTTATATGTTTCAATGAGATGCCCTCTCATCCTTCTGAACTCCAGAGCGTACAAGTCCAGCTGCTGCATTCTCTCAGCATATGAAAACATTTGTAAATTGTCCCTCGTGTGCAGGGAGTGGACACGAAGGTGGGATAACATAGATCGAGTGTGAACGGATGATCGATAGTCAGCATGGGCTCAGTGGGCCGAAGGGCCTGTTTCGATGCTGTTTCCCTGAAATGAAAACGAAAACCGAGTGAAAGACTTGTCATACTTGGATTGTTTTCTCCGGAGCGCCGGAGGCTGAGGACAGACCAGAGAGATGTACCGTGTAGGACATTACAAGAGGTAAATTGTCATGGGTTAGGGGAGAGGGCAGGAGAATGTGGTTTGGAGGGAGAGATGATTGAATGGCGGAGTAGACTGACCCGCTGAGTTACTCCGGCACTTTGTGTTCAGTTTTGTTTAGTTTGGAGATACAGCGTGGAAACAGGCCCTTCGGCCCACCGAGTCCATGCCGACCAGCGATCCCCGCACATTAACACTATCCTACACACACTAGGGACAATTTACATTTATACCAAGCCAATTAATCTACACACCTGTACGTCTTTGGAGTGTGGGAGAAAACGCACGCAGGTCACGGGGAGAACGTACGATCTCTGTACAGACAGCACCCATAGTCTGGATCGAACCTGGGTCTCCGGTGGTGCATTCGCTGTAAGGCAGCGACTCTACCGCTGCGCCACCGTCACCGCCATTTTTTTCCGTAAACCAGCATCTGCAGTTCCTTGTGCCTCCATCTTAGAATGCCTTGGCTGCTTCACTACCTGTCTAAATGCCTCTTAAATATAATGTCTGTATCTGATTCCACCACCTACTGTGGCAGCAGGTTCCTAATATCAGCCTGAAGAAGGGTCTCGACCCAAACCTCACCCATTCCTTCTCTCCAGAGACGCTGCCTGTCCCGCTGAGTTACTCCAGCATTTTGTGTCTGTCTTCCAAAAACTCACTCCTTAGGCCCACTTTCAACTTTTCCACGCACTTTAAGCCCAGGAGCCATTGAATCGTAGAGGTAGTTCCACTTTTAGTTTAGTTTAGTTTAGAGATACAGCGCGGAAACAGGCCCTTCAGCCCACCTAGTCCGCACCGACCAGCGATCCCCGCACACTTATGCCCCTGTCCCACTTAGGAAACCTGAACGGAAACCTCTGGAGACTTTGCGCCCCACCCAAGGTTTCCGTGCGGTTCCCGGAGGTTGCAGGTGGTTGCCGGAGGTTGCAGGTAGTGGAAGCAGGTAGGGAGGCTGACAAAAACCTCCGGGAACCGCACGGAAACCTTGGGTGGGGCACAAAGTCTCCAGAGATTTCCGTTCAGGTTTCCTAAGTGGGACAGGGGCATAACACTATCCTACACACAATTACGGGATATTGGGAGAAAGCAGGAACGGTGTACTGATTTTGGATGATCAGCTATGATCATATTGAATAGCGGTGCTGGTTGATAGGGCCGAATGGCCTCCTCCTGCACCTATTTTCCATGTTTTGATGCTGTCTGTACGGAGTTTGCACGTTCTCCCCGTGACCCGCGTGGGTTTTCTCCGGGTGCTCCGGTTATACTCCCACACTGACTGTGTGACTAGATGCTGGCGGTCGGGGTGTGAAGTCCAAGTAACTCAGCGGGACGGGCAGCGTGCCAAGCCAGGGTAAAGGCTGATGAGACTGAGCTAGGTGATGGATGGGGTGGGTGGGTGTGAAGTTGTCTCTAGGGGCAGGGTCCCAGGGGCAGGAGGGTAGTAAGTTGACAAGGGGGGGGGCACCGTGCCAGCCAGCGTTGTCCCAGCGGCCGGGGCGGAGGCTGTTGTTTTCCAAGCGGGGCGCCGCGTTCGAGAATGAGCCGGGAGAGGGGACGGTTGTGGGGCGGCAGAACGCGGCTGGAGCGGCGGGGAGAGGAGGCGAGGCGGCCGGGGACCCGCGGCAGGTGAGGTCGGTGGATGAAAATCCCTGGGAAAGAGGTCCCAGCTGGAGATACACACTCCGGAGACAGCGAGGGGGTGGCTCTGAAGGCATATCCATCCGGGGAGACAACTCGGCCCATTTGCTCCATACTAGCCCGCTGCAACGCCAATTCTGCTGTTCCCACTGAAGAAGGGTCCCGACTCGAAATGTCCCCCATCCATGTTCTCCAGAGATGCTGCCTGACCCCGCTGAGTTACTCCAGCACTCTGTATCTGGCTGTAGAGATCTCAGTTAGAAAGCATCAGTGTAGTTTACCTTTTTCACCCCAGAGAGTTGTGAATCTGTGGAATTCTCTGCCACAGAAGGCAGTGGAGGCCAATTCACTGGATGTTTTCAAGAGAGAGTTAGATTTAGCTCTTGGGGTTAACGGGAATCAAGGGATATGGGGTGAAAGCAGGAACGGGGTACTGGTTTTGGATGATCAGCCATGATCATATTGGATGGCGATGCTTGCTGGAAGGGCCGAATGGCCTACTCCTGCACCTGTTTTCTATGTTTCTGTGGATGAGAAAGTGGAATATCATAGAACTATTGTGAAGGGTGAGCAGGTGATCGCTGGTCGGCGTAGACTTGTTGGGCCGAAGGGCCTGTTCCCACACCATCTCGTTAAACGAAACCTTCCTATTATTTGCTGTTAACTCTTAGATTTAGTTTAAAAATGCAGCATGGATATAGCATCTAGATCCATCTTGTGTTTCATTAAATGTGCTGTTATCAAGGCGAATGGTTCTTGGTTTCCTGGTCCTCCAAAATATTCCAAATGGAATTTAAACGGTGAATGGAGTTTCTTATTAAAATTAACGACACAGGAGTTCTGGAGTAACTCAGCAGGTCAGGCAGCATCCTTGGAGAACATGAATCTGTGACGTCTCGAATCGGGACCCTTCTTCAGACTGATTGCCCCTCATTAGACATTGTTATGCGCTTGTACACAGAGGTGCAATGAAATCATAGATAGACATAAAATGCTGGAGTAACTCAGCAGGACAGGCAGTATCTCTGGAGAGAGGGAATGCGTGACGTTTCGGGTCGAGACCCTTCTTCAGACTGAGCTTGGCTTCAGTGACATCATGCTTGCAGCAGCATCACTGGTACTGCACTCAAATAAGCACAGAAGATGTGCAGGAAGGAACTGCAGATGCTGGTTTAAACTGAAGATAGACACAAAATGCTGGAGTAACCCAGTGGGTCAGTCAGCATCTCTGGAGAAAGGGGATAGATGACGTTTTGGGTCCAGACAACCGCACAAAATGTTGCTTAAATCTAAATCACACATGAATTCTGTGATACAGTTAAAAAAAGGTTGAAAAACAAGACATTAGTGTGTGGCACGGTGGCGCAGCGGTAGAGTTGGTGCCTCTCAGCGCCAGAGACCCGAGTTCCATCCCGACTACGGGCGCTGTCTGTACGGAGTTTGTACGTTCTCCCCGTGGGTTTTCTCCAGGTGCTTCGGTTTCCTCCCACACTCCAAAGATGTACAGGGAATTGAAGAATGTAGGTGAACAGAGGGATCTGGGAATAACTGTGCACAGTTCCATGAAAGTGGAATCTCATGTAGATAGGGTGGTAAAGAAAGCTTTTGGTGTGCTGGCCTTTATAAATCAGAGCATTGAGTATAGAAGTTGGGATGTAATGTTAAAATTGTACAAGGCATTGGTGAGGCCAATTCTGGAGTATGGTGTACAATTTTGGTCGCCTAATTATAGGAAGGATGTCAACAAAATAGAGAGAGTACAGAGGAGATTTACTAGAATGTTGCCTGGGTTTCAGCAACTAAGTTACAGAGAAAGGTTGAACAAGTTAGGGCTTTATTCTTTGGAGCGCAGAAGGTTAAGGGGGGACTTGATAGAGGTTTTTAAAATGATGAGAGTGATAGACAGAGTTGACGTGGAAAAGCTTTTCCCACTGAGAGTAGGGAAGATTCAAACAAGGGGACATGACTTGAGAATTAAGGGACTGAAGTTTAGGGGTAACATGAGGGGGAACTTCTTTACTCAGAGAGTGGTAGCTGTGTGTAATGAGCTTCCAGTGAAGGTGGTGGAGGCAGGTTCGTTTTTATCATTTAAAAATAAATTGGATAGTTATATGGATGGGAAAGGAATGGAGGGTTATGGTCTGAGCGCAGGTATATGGGACTAGGGGAGATTATGTGTTCGGCACGGACTAGAGGGGTCGAGATGGCCTGTTTCCGTGCTGTAAATTGTTATATGGTTATATGGTTATATGGTTTGTAGGTTAATTGGCTTGGTATAATTGTAAATTGTCCCCAGTGTGTGTAGGGCAGTGTTAGTGTGCGGAGGTCGCTGGTCGGCGCGGACCCGGTGGGCCGAAGGGCCTGTTTCCGCGCTGTATCTCTGACCCCTAGACAGGATTGAACCCGGCTCTCTGGCGCTGTAAGGCAGCAACTCTACCGCTGCGCCACTGAGGATCCTTGAATGGGAAGCAGTGGGGGGGCACAGAGCAGATTTTAGACGGAGGGCAACCCCAGGCACAGAGACACATAAGGGGGGTCTCTGATGTGGGGAGGGCAAGAGAAAGAGTGTTGGTGAGAAGGGGGGGGGGGGGGTAAGTGGACAGCCTTACAGCACCAGAGATCCGGGTTCCATCCTGATCACGTGCTGTCTATGTGGAGTTTGCACATTCTCCCTGTGACCACGTGTGTTTCCTCCAGGTGCACCGGTTTCCTCCCACATCCTAAAGACGTGCGGGTTTGTAGGTTAATCGGCCCGCTGTAAATTGCCCCTAGTGTAGAGAGAGTGGGCGTAAAAGTACAATAACATAGAACTAGTGTGAATGGGTGATCGGTGGTCAGTGTGGGCTAGGTGGACCGAAGGGCCTGTTGCCATGCTGTATCTGCCAATTCAGTTCAATTCAATTAAGGGAAGGGGAAGCCTTCAGAGGCCAGAGGCTGGCGAGGGGCTTATTTTATAAGGTGCTGATGAGGCCATATTTGGAGTATTGTGAGCAGTTTTGGGCCCAATGTCTGGGGAAGGATGTGCGGGCTCTGGAGAGGGTCCAGAGGAGGTTTACGAGAACAATCCCAGGATTGAGTGGGTTAACATATGACGGCACTGGGCCTGTACTCGCTGGAGTTTAGAAGGATGAGGGGAAGGAAATCCATTGAAATGTAATGAAAGACTGAGATTGAGTGGATGTAGAGAGGATGTTCCCAGCAATGGGAACGTCTCGAACCAGAGAATAAAAGGACGTTCCTTTAGAATAGAGATGAGGAGGAATTTCTTCAGCCAAAGGTTGGTGAAGCTGTGGAATTCATCACCATAAACAAGTCATTGGGTAGTTTTAAAGTGGAGATTGGAGCAGGGTGGAACTGCAGATATTGGTTTAAACCAAAGACAGACACAAAAATGCTGGAATAACTCAGCGGGTCAGGCAGCATCTCTGGAGAAAAAAGGAATAGGTGACGTTTCAGGTCGAGACCCTTTTACAAATCCACTCTCACTGCTACATGTGGTAACATCCACATTTGTGTTTGAGTTTCAGTTTATCATCATGTATACATTCAGATACGAAGGGCATCAAAGATTATACATAGAAACATAGAAAATAAGTGCAGTAGGCCATTCAGCCCTTCGAGCCAGCACCGCCATTCAATATGATTCTTGGTTCTTGGTTGATTCTTGGTTTCTTGATCCTCCAAAATATTCCAAATGGAATTTAAACTGGAGGTGGTGAAGGGAGGGATCATGGCTGATCATCCAGAATCAGTACCCCGTTCCTGCTTTCTCCCCATATTCCTTGATTCCGTTAGCCCTAAGAGCTATATCTAACTCTCTCTTGAAAACATCCAATGAATCGGCCTCCACTGCCTTCTGTGGCAGGGAATCCCACAGATTCACAACTCTCTGGGTGAAAAAGTTTTTCCTCATCTCAGTCCAAAATGGCCGACCCCTTATTCTTAAACTGTGACCCCTGGTTCTGGACTCCCCCAACATGGGGAGCATTTTTCCTGTATCTAGCCTGTCGAATCCCTCAAGAATTTTACATGTTTCTATAAGAAGTGTATAGTTCTGGGCCCCCATATCTGAGGAAGGATGTGCTGGCTCTGGAGAGGGTCCAGAGGAGGTTTACAAGAACGATCCCAGGAATGAGTGGGTAAATGTATGATGGCAGTCCCTTGATGGGGAGATGGCAGGAGAATGGGGTTGCGAGTGAAAGATAGATCAGCCATGATTGAATGGTGGAGTAGACTGGATGGGCCGAATGGACTAATTCTGCTCCTTTATGTTCTGGCCTTTTAACCGGCACTGAACCTTGCAGTAGAATAATGGCCAAAGGAAATGCAGATACTGGTTTACACCGAAGATAGACACAAAACGCTGGAGTAACTCAGCGGGACAGGCAGCGAGAGAAGGAACGGGTGATGTTTCAGGTCGAGACCCTTTGTCAGTTGTGGTTGTGCTTCAGCTCCATGGCGCCTCCACTGGCCAACCCTGGTATTGGGCTGTCTCACAATGCCCACTGTCACATCACTGGCCCCTCACCTGTGGCATCACTGATGTGGACAAAGGGAGGGGGCTGCCCCTCACAAACAGTAGCTGGCGTTAAGGGTTTATACGTGGTTACCTCCCCACCCCACCCCACACCCCTCCATCCACTCCACTCCACCACAGTGAAGCCCCTCACGTTTCTTCAACAAGGGCATGGACAAATGGCATCTGCCACAGTGCAGACTCATCATCGGATCCGCTCGGACCACAGGCCAAGGAGGTGGGTCTTACCCAGGCTTCCTGGAAAGAGGGGGCGTTTCCGGAGTTTGTACATTCTCCCCCGTGGGTTTCCTCCGGGTGCTCCGGTTTCCTCCCACACTCCAAAGACGTACAGGTTTGTAGGCTGCCTCACAGCGCCAGAGACCCAGGTTCCATCCTGACCACGGGTGCTGAATGCAACCTCATCTATTGCATCCGCTGCTCTAGATGTCAGCTGCTCTACATCGGTGAGACCAAGCGTAGGCTCGGCGATCGCTTCGCCCAACACCTCCGCTCGGTTCGCAGTAACCAACCTGATCTCCCGGTGGCTCAGCACTTCAACTCCCCCTCCCATTCCGAATCCGACCTTCCTGTCCTGGGCCTCCTCCATGGCCAGAGTGAGGACCACCGTAAATTGGAGGAGCAGCACCTCATATTTCACTTGGGCAGTTTACACCCCAGCAGTGTGAACATTGACTTCTCTAATTTCAGGTAGTCCCTACTGTCTCCTCCCCTTCCCAGCTCTCCCTCAGCCCACTGGCTCCACCTCTTCCTTTCTTCTTCCCGCCCCCCCACCCTCACATCAGTCTGAAGAACGGGTTCAGCCCGAAACGTTGCCTATTTCCTTCGCTCCATAGATGCTGCCTCACCCGCTGAGTTTCTCCAACATTTTTGTCTACCTTCCACATTTACATTTACACCGAGCCATTAACCTACAAACCTGTACGTCTTTGGAGTGTGGGAGGAAACCGAAGATCTCGGAGAAAACCCACGCAGGTCACGGGGAGAGTGTGCAAACTCCGTACAGACAGCACCGGTAGTCAGGATCGAACCCGGGTCTTTGGCGCTGTAAGGCAGCAACTCCACCGCTGTGCCACCGTGCGGCCCTTCTGCAGGCTAGGAAAACTAGAGGCAAAGTTTAAAGGGGATGTGCGGGGCAGGTTTTTAACACAGAGGGTGGGGGGTGCCTGGAGCGCGTTGCCAGGGGTGGTGGTGGAGGCTGATACGATAGTGCTTTTCAAGGAGCTTTTGGGTGGACATTTGGATATGCAGGGAATGGAGGGATAGGGATTGCATGCAGGTTGAGGAGACATAGGTTTACATATGCATCATGTTCAGTATGGACATTGTGGGCCAAAGGGCCTGTTCCTGTTCCTATTCCTGTGCCACAGACGGCTGTGGAGGCCAAGTCAACGGATATTTCTCAAGCGGAGATTGACAGTTTCATGATTAGTGCGGGTGTCAGGAGTTATGGGGAGAAGACAGGAGAATGGGGTTAGGAGGGAGAGATAGATCAGCCATTATTGAATGGAGGAGTAGACTTGGATGGGCCGAATGGCCTAATTCTGTTCCTAGAACGTATGAGGGAGAGGACAGGCGACATTTCAGGTCAGGACTCTTCTTCAGACTTTCTCCCCGACTCCACTGGAAATGGTAGGGGACAGGGGAGTGTTGTAGAGCAGAGGGATTGAGGAGTGAATGGTTAGATTTAGCTCTTAGGGCTAACGGAATCAAGGGATATAGGGAGAAAGCAGGAATGGGGTACTGATTGTGGAATGATCAGCCATGTTCACATTGAATGGCGGTGCTGCCTGGAAGGGCCGAATGGCCTACTCCTGCACCTATTGTCTATTGGCATTTAGATGTGGTATGTGGGTCAGAATGGGCAAGTTGGGCTGAAGGGCCTGCTTCCACAGTGTGAGACTCTCTGACTGATGCAGGTGTTGGTCTGTTGCCGTTCTAGATGACCGTGAGTGTCGCTGAGAATGGGCAACACACACTCGGAGGCCCTGGTGTCGAGGGAGAGGGAACTTCCGCTACAGTGCGTGGAGGTGCCGGGGAAGGAGGGAGAGGAGGACAAGGCCAGCCGCAAGGAGGTGGCGCCGCGGGCATCGTCGGGCCAGACCGCCGGGCCGGAGCCTGGGCCCGAAGCACAGGGCCGGGAGAACGAGGGCAAGGCGGGGCCGGGCGCGGGGGTCCGACAGCCCCCTCCAGTCGGGCCCTCGGCCGCGGGCGTCAAGGCCAAGCTGGGCCCGGGCAAGAAGAGGAAGATCGCCAAGGCCCGCAAGTGGGCCTCCAGCCAGGTGGCATCGCAAGAGCCCGTGATGGCCGTGGAGAGGCTGCGGCCTATCGTCATGGCCGAACTGATCCGTGTGCAGACTGCCCGTCCCGGCCTGCCCGCCCTGGGTGGGGGCGGCTGCCAGCTGCCCAAGGAGGGCGGGCAGGAGAAGCAGCCCAGGCCCAATGGGGGGGAGGCCCCAGGCCTCGATGTCCCTCACCCCCACGGGCATGAGCTGGGGGCTGGGCCCGGCCTGAAGCACAGGGGGCAGGGGGAGCCGACTGGTGCCATCCTCTCTCACCCTGGCCGCCACCCCGCCCCGGGTAAAGCGGGCAAGAGGGCCCAGTTGCCGTGGGCAGCCCAGCAGCCGCAGCAAGGCGAGGCGGGGGCCGTGAGGGGCGCTGGAGGCCAGGCCGCCGTCAAAGCCAACGGCAAGGAGTCACCCTGCAAGCTGATCAAGCTGAGCATCATCCGGCCCCCGGCTCCCACCACCGGAGGCTGCAAGGGGCAAGGGCCCAGTGAACAGCAGGCCGAGGGGCCCCGGGAGGGCCTGGGCAGCACGGCGGGCGAGACAGCGCCGGCGAACGACACCAGGCCCGGGCAGGCCTGCCCGCCGGATGCCAGGCCGGGCAAGAACGTGCTGGAGCCCACGGTGGAGGCTGCCCCCAGGCACGGCCGGCTGAAGGCCCACTCTTTCCTCAGCAAGCGGGGGGCCCATGTGGAACCGACCATGGGCTTACCCCCGCGCCCGGCCCCTCCCCTCGACCTCCCGCCTCTCTCAACCACCCACCAGGCCTCCTCCCCGGTGGCCATCTCCTACGCCCAGGCCCTGAAGCAGGCCCCAGAGCCACGTAACCCCGGGCAACCCAGGCCCGCCCAGAGGGAGGTGGAGGCAGTTAGGCCCGAGACCAAGGAAGCGGGTGAGGCCCGTCAGGCCCATGATCACGCCTCGGCTGCCGGCAAGAAGAAGCTGCCCTTCTACGAGCAGCTGATCGCCAGCCTCAAGAGCCAGGCTCAGCGGCAGAAGGGGGTCAGGCCTCAGAGGGCGGCGCCGGCCCAGGAGGGGGCGTGCCAGTGCGTGCCGGGCAAGGCAGAGGCAGAGACTGAGGCAGAGGAGGAGGCCCGGCCTGTCGCCCTGGCAACCCCTGAGCCCCTGCTCCTTCCCAGCCCTGGGCCCTCCGATCTGGGCCCTGCCCCCTTCCCGCGGCCCCCCTCCCGCTCCACCTTCCAGTTTGAGGGCCGCGTTTGCCCGGAGCAAGGCGGCGGGGAGATGCCTGCATGGTTCCATGCTCCGTGCCCGCTGGGGCCCGAGGAGCAGGCCCAGGCCTATCGCGGAGTCTCCCTGGTGGCTCCCGCCATGCCCGTCAGCCCCCCTGTGGTCCCGGCCACACTGGACTGGCTCCAGCCTGAGCCCGGGGCCCCGGCTCCTCCACCCTGCCCGCCGCCCGTGCCAGGGTTGGAGCCCCTGCCAGTCTGGCCCCTGGCACAAGGCCAGGCCCAGGTTCAAATCCAGGCCCAGCCGGGTAGCCTGATTCATCCACAGTCCCCACAGCCTGCGGCACAGGCCCCCCCACACCCACAGCGGTCCAGTGGCATCGAGCAGCCACCGCAGGCCCTGGCATTGCCCCAGCCCACCAGCCAGGCCGAGGCCGAGCTGCCGACCAGGCAGAGACCGTCCCCAGAGCCGGCACCACCTACCTCCAAGGCCCAGCTCCATGCCGAGACCAAAACCACCCCCAAACCCCCGGCCCCGGCCCGGCCCAGAGCGGGAGGCGCCAGGCCTCAGCGGCAGGAGCAGCTGGCAGCGCCCAAGGCCCCATCCCAGCCGGCCACCGCCAAGGCCAGGCCCCAGCCTCAGGCCCGGGGCCGGAAGGTGCAGCCCTGCGGCTCCAGCCAGCGGCCGGAGCCTCCCACGGCCACGGCAGAGGCAGAGGCAGATGCAGAGGTGGCGCAGGAGGGCAAGGCCGCGGCTCGGCCCACGGGACGCTGGGCGGCATTCCAGGTGGACAGGACCTGCACCCGGACCTGTCGCTGCCGGCACCGCCACGCCCACGGGCCCTCACGCCTGCCCAGGAACGTCGAGGCCTGGTGAGTGGCCCACAGCACACACTCGCTCATTCCACACCGCACACTCACTCACTCACACCCTCCCACCGCACACTCACTCACACTCTCACTCCCCACAACAATGGCTCACAGTCCCAACTCTGATGAAAGCTTGGTTTAGTTTAGTTCAGAAGTACAGCAGGGATACAGGCCCTTCGGCCCACCGAGTCCACCCGAGGCCACCAATCACCCGTTCACACTAGTTCGATGTTATCCCACTTTCTCATCCACTCCCTACACACTAGTGGGAAATGACAGAGGGACAATTAACCTACAAACCCGCACGTCTTTGGGATATGGGAGGAGACAACGTGGAAAATGAATCACACAAAACGGTGTTGGAAATGTGTCGACTGTTGTATACTGCCTCAGTCTCACACAAGCCTCACTTACACAAGCCTCAGTCTTACACAAGTCTCACACAAGCCTCACTTACACAAGCCTCAGTCTCACACAAGCCTCACTTACACAAGCCTCAGTCTTACACAAGTCTTACACAAGTCTCACTTACACAAGCCTCACTTACACAAGCCTCAGTCTCACTTACACAAGCCTCACTTACACAAGCCTCAGTCTTACACAAGCCTCACTTACACAAGCCTCAGTCTTACACAAGCCTCACTTACACAAGCCTCAGTCTTACACAAGCCTCACTCACACAAGCCTCAGTCTTACACAAGCCTCACTTACACAAGCCTCAGTCTTACATAAGTCTTACACAAGTCTCAGTCTTACACAAGTCTTACACAAGCATCAGTCTTACACAAATCTTACACAAGTCTTACACAAATCTTACACAAGCCTCACTTACACAAGCCTCAGTCTTACACAAGCCTCACTTACACAAGCCTCAGTCTTACACAAGCCTCACTCACACAAGCCTCAGTCTTACACAAGCCTCACTCACACAAGCCTCACACAAGCCTCACACAAGCCTCACACAAGCCTCAGTCTCACACAAGCCTCACACAAGCCTCAGTCTTACACAAGCCTCAGTCTCACACAAGTCTTACACAAGCTTCTACTATTCTCACACTCTTGCACTGAAGTACCATTGTGCCAATGTATAGTAACATTTTTTTCTTACTGAACTTGTAAGCAAGCAAGGAATTCCACTGTACATGCGACACTCAAATACAGGACTGTTGAAACCAGAGCACCAGGAGGAAACCCACGTAGTCACCGGGAGTCAGACACATAATGCTGGAGTAACTCAGCGGGTCAGGCAGCATCTCTGGAGAGAAGGAATGAGTGACATTTCGTGTCGAGACCCTTCTTCAGAAAGAGTCAGGAAAGGGAAACGAGAGATACCGACGGTGATGTAGAGATATAGAACAAATGAGTGAAAGACTCCAGTCTCCAGTCGTCAGTCTTGACCTGAAACATCGCCCATTCCTTCTCTCCAGAGATGCTGCCTGTCCTGCTTAGTTACTCCAGCATTTTATGTCTGTGTAAGGTCATAAATGATAGGGGCATAATTAGGCCATTCGGCCCATCAGGTCTACTCCACCGTTCAATCATGGCTGATCTATCTCTCCCTCCTAACTCCATTTTCCTGCCTTCTCCCCATAACCCCTGACACCCGTACTAATCAAGAATCTATCTATCTCTGCCTTAAAAATATCCATTGACTTGGCCTCCACAGTCTTCTGCGGCAAAGAATTCCACAGATTCACCACCCTCTGACTAAAGAAAAAAGGGGAAATCTTTTAGGACTGAGATGAGAAAAACAGAGAGTGGTGAATCTCTGGAATTCTCTGCCACAGAATGTAGTTGAGGCCAGTTCATTGGCTATATTTAAGAGGGAGATAGATGTGGCCCTTGTGGCTAAAGGGATCAGGAGGTATGGAGAGAAGGCAGGTACAGGATACTGAGTTGGATGATCAGCCATGATCATATTGAATGGCGGTGCAGGCTCGAAGGGCCGAATGGCCTACTCCTGCACCTATTTTCTATGTTTCTATGTACATCCTTTAATTCTGGGGCAATGACCTCTAGTCCTAGACTCTCCCACTAGTGGAAACATCCTCTCCACATCCACTCTATCCAAGCCTTTCACTATTCGGTACGTTTCAATGAGGTCCCCCCTCAACCTTCTAAACTCCAGCGAGTACAGGCCCAGTGCCGACAAACGCTCATCGTAGGTTAACCCACTCATTCCTGGGATCAAGAGGAGGGCTCTTAGCAGTTGTGAGAGACCGGCGGTTAAACACTACATTGCTGTTCCTTTTGCTCCCCCTGTTGACACAGGAACGAGTGGGTGAGGGAGCCCTTCTGCGAGATACCCTGGGTGAGGACGGCAGTGCTGGCAGGCTCGCTGGTGGCCGGGACCAAATTCTGCATAGACCATTTCAAAGCCAACAACATTCTCAACTAAACCACCAAGGCAGGCGGAGCCCAGATCTCAACCTTTTAATAATTTCACGACTTTGGGAGATTTCTACAGTCTTCGCCCGACAAGACCCATTTCCCGGACATTGTTCACAGATTGTTCCAATTCCAGATGGAATTCTGCTCTATCTTATGTCATTAAATCCCAGTTACTGCCATTTGGACGCTCCGCACATGAAATCAAGTCGTCACTTAATGAAGGAGCAGCATTGTTAACTTTTGCAAATCAACTCCTGCAATTGTTACATTTCCCTTGCTAGGTGCACGGGATTCAGTGCCCTCCCCACTCTTCCCAAACCCCTCTCCCCTTCTACGTTCAAGAGGCCAGCGGTACACCTTGGATTCCCTGTATCTCAGCACAACAACCCGATGTCGTTTTACTCTGAACTCCTGCTTGTTATACTACAAATAAAGTTTATTTTAAGATCAACTGTGTGTGTGGATGTGTGTGAGACTGTGTTTGAACGTGTTTGCGAGCATGCGTGTGTGTGTGGGCATCTTTGCGTGCACGTATGTGTGTGCGTGCACTTGTGTACGTATATGTGCAAGCGTGTACAAATGTGTCTGCACATGTCTTCGCTCGCGTGCGTGTGTGTGTGTGCGCATGCATGAGTTTTTCCATGTGTGTACGTATGTGTGCGTTCATAAGTTCATTTATTGTCACATACACCAATTGGTGTAGTGAATTTCATTGGCCAGGTCAGTCATACAATTTAAAAAAGCAACAGACTCAAAAAAACACATTTTAACATAAACATCCACCACAGTGACTCCTACACATTCCTCACTGTGATGGACGTTGAAAATAAAGTTCCAAGTCCTTCCCTTTTTGTTCTTCCTCGGACGTGGGCCTCGAGACCCCGTTGACGGGACGATCTTGACTCCCGTAGCCGGCGGCGTTCAGGCCCTCCGCGTCGAGGCGATCAGCTCCTGTATCGGGGGATGTCAGCTCCCCCGCGCTGGGCGATCGAACCTCGCGTCGGGGCTGGTCGCGCCTTCTGCGACGTTGGAGCTCCTGACTAGCCTCTCCCCAGACTGCGAGCCCTTGATGGTAAGTCCGCAGGCCGCTGTGGGAGCGATCCCAGGCAAGGGATCAGCTCCAATGGTAAGTCTACGCCCCGCGGTGGGGCTCACGACAGTCCGAGGAGGCTTCCAGCTCCAGCGATGGTAGGCCGCAGAGCCCGGAGAATGTGATCCAAAACTTGATCACATCTCCGGGAAGGTAGGAACCTAAAATAAAGTTTCCCCCAACCCCCGCCCCCCTCCTCCCCCCACACAAAACAAACAGAACATTAAAACAAACTAAACAAACACTAAAAATAACAATAAGGATGAAAAAACGAACAGACGGCCGGCAGGGCTGCCATCTTCCTCCTCCAGCGCCCCCAATTATCCCAATGAGGTGTGTGTGTGCATGAGTTTTTCCATGTTTATGTACGTATGTGTGTGCATGTGTGTGTACGTATGTGCGTGTGTGCACATATGAGTATGTGTGTACATGTGTGCACGTTTATGTGTGTTTACGTATGTGTGTGCACGTATGTGTGTGTATGAATGTGTGTGTACGTATGAGTGTGTGTGTGTGTGCGCGTGCGTATGTGTGTGTATGTATGAATGTGTTTGTACATGTGTGCACATTTGTGTGAGTGTGTGTAGATATGTGTGTGTACGTATGTGTGCACGTGTGTACGTATGTGTGCGTATCCGTATGAGTGCATATGCATGTGTGTTTGTGTGTGCGTATGTGTGCGCGTGTGCATGTGTGTGTGCGCGTGTGTGTGTGCGTGTGTGTGAGTGTGCATGCGTGTGAGCATGATGGGCCATGCTTGGCTGCGTCTGTACTGATGGGCTCCCACCTCTAGGAGAAATGGCTCTGGCAAAAGGTTAGTTAGATCAGTTCAGTCTAATTTATTGTCATGTGTAGCGAGGTACAGTGAAAAGCTTTGTTGTGTATGATCTCCAATTAGATTAGATAATACTATACATAGATACAACCAAGTCAAACTCAAGCACAATAGGTAGAGCAAAGGGGAAGATACAGAGTGCAGAATATAATTCTCAGCATTGTAGCGCATCAGTTCCACAGTCCAATGTCCGCAATGGGGTAGAGGTGAATCGGACAGAACCCTAGCTTATGGAAGGGCCGTTCAGAAGCCTGATAACAGAGGGGAAGAAGCTGCTCAATAGTCTGGTGGGGCACTGCCTGACAAGAAGAGGTTGGTGGGGGCACTGCCTGACAAGAGGTTGGTGGGGGCACTGCCTGACAAGAGGTTGGTGGGGGCACTGCCTGACAACAAGAGGTTGGTGGGGGCACATTGAGCCGGCAGCCCTGCCAGCAGCGTGTTAGTTTTTTCTTTTTAAATTTTTTTAGTGTGTCTCTCTATGTATCTTGTGTGGGGGGTTGTGTGGGGGGGTAAGGGGGAAACCGCTTTGGTCGCCTCATCCACGGAGAGGCGCCTTTTTCCATGTCGCCTCCCCCGTGGCGTAACATCGAGGATCAGTGCGGCCTTTCCCAGTGACGTGCCCGGGCTTCAGCAGCGAGGACTCTCGTCGCGGAGCAGGCGGGCCCTCGCCGGGTGCTCCGTTCGCTGGCACGCGGCAGCCCGAAGCCGCGGTCTGTGGAGCTCCAGCTGGCACGGCGTCCGCAGCCTGGGATCCCTCGTTGGGGACCCGGGAGAAGAAGAGCTCCTACCGCCGGCCCGCGGCCAACTTCTACCCCGGGCGCGGCGGGGACTTATGAAATGGGGCGACAGAGCATTGTGTCTGTTACCCGAGTCGGCGTCACGGTGGCATCAGGAGGGGACCCGGTGGTGGTGGTCGAGGGCGCCGGTCGTTGCACCTTTCGTTGTGGGCACCGGCAGTCGAGGACGTTCCACTTGGGATCCGGGGGATGCACTGTCGGGAACAAAGCAGGATCTGGTGTGGGGGACTGCTGTGAGGGGGAAGTGGGGGGGGGGAAGAACAATGGAGGAGCCGGCACAGGATACGTTGTAACTCTATCAGCGCCCTTGATGTGGCCACCCTTAGCATACCTTGGACATGTAAAACAAAGAATATCACTGTGATCTGTCTCGTGACAATAAAGTATTCAGTATATATAGCGATATGAACATTGACTTTTCCAACTTCGTAGCCCTTGCTATTCCACTCTATCCCCTCCCCTTCCCAGTTCTTCCACCAGTCTTACTGTCACCAGCTACATTTTATCTGTTTGCTTTGCTGTTACCTTCTCCCAACTAACAAGGATCTATTCAACATTTTCCTTGATCACCATTCCCTTTCTCCTGTTTTCACACCTTACACTTCCTTATCTATGCACCTCCCACTGCTGACACCAGTCTGAAGAAGGGTCTCGACCTGAAAGGTCACCCATTGCTTCGCTCCAGAGATGCTGCCTGTCCCACTGAGTTACTCCAGAACTTTGTGAACTATCTTCGATTTAAAGCAGCATCTGCAGTTCCTTCCTACACATTCAGTAATGGGTCGTGCAATGCAGCACAGAATTTCCACAACACAATGAAACACGACACAAGGCTTCTGTGAAAACAGTCCGGGTTTATTTTGAAGATAGGCAAGGTTCATCAGATTACACTTGGAACTAACGTTAAATCAGGGCAGGTCTACTTGGATCAGGTCGAGACTGAAGACATTGTGACCAAGATTTTGGAACGAAAACACTGGCATTTCTGCATCAGAGTATTGGTGGGAATCGGAGAGCCTTTGGAGCAAGAAGTGTTGATAATTGAGGGTGTAAATGGCACAGTGTCTTGGGTTCCAGTGATATATGTGCAAACACTGCGTGCAGGATAGCCGGACTGCCCAGGTCTGTGTTCAGCAGGGCCCATCAATGCAATGAATCCAGGGTCCTCAACTACTTCCAGGAGTTGACGAGTGCAGACGGAACTGTTTGCCATCCCTCGTCGAACAGGAGGAAAAAAATCCCTCGTTGAAAACGAGGAGGAATTGAGATGGGCCGAATGGCCGAATTCTGCTCCTATCGCTTTAGACCTTGTGAAAACCAGACACCCTCCTTCCTCAAAAGAAACACAACAAATAATCCCGCCCGCTCCTGAAAATGTCTTGTCACTTGGTTTAAACGATCATTTCCAGGTGCCTGGCGTATTCGATGACTTGCTTGGCCAGCTCTGTGGATGGGATGGTGGCATCCTCCGGCTTCTGCTGCTGGCTGCTGAAGGAGTAATAGTTATCTGGGCCCAGCAGCCAGCCCCTCTGTAGTGGACAGAGAGATCAGTGAGTGAAACTCCAAACCCCCCCGCCCCCCGCACCCACACACAGCACACACCACCCCCGGAGGTGGGAGCCCACTATACGGCAGTCTAGTCTAGATTAGTTTAGAGATACAACGCACAAGCAGGCCCAAGTCCGTCCGACCAGCGATCCTTGCATATTCACGCCAAAGATCCTATAGCGAGCAAGATATTCCACTCGACGAAAAAGACGTAGTACGGCCATGGGCAGATTCATGGGTAATTTTCGGCCCCATTTCGGTAACCGGCTTCCGTCTCCGCACCATAGGATACTAGTGCGGAAACGGAAGCCGGTTACGGAAACATCCTCGTAAAAATCAAAGTTAAGTGGTAAAAATCTTCTCCTCATTTTTAGAATTATAATTTATTAACATAAACTGTTCCCCGCAACGCTGATTACACTGCGGGTCGGGTCGGGTTACTGAAATGGATGAAAAAAAGGCCCACGTTCCGCTCCGTTGCGTACTACACGTCAGCCCATTGCATTTAGCAGGAGTGGTCTATCTTGCTTGCTATAGGATCTTTGATTCACGCTATCCTACACACACCAGGGACAATTTTACACTCTCCCAAGCCAATTAACCCACAAACCGGTACGTCTTTGGAGCGTGGGAGGAAACCGAAGATCTCGGGGAAAACCGATGCAGGTCACGGGGAGAACGTACAAACTCCATACAGACAGTACCCGTGGCGGGGATCGAACCTGGGTCCCTGGCGCTCTGAAGCAGTAGCTCTACCACTGTGCCACCGTGCCTTACAGACAGCACCGGCATCTCTTGCGCTGAAAGCGCTGTTAGGCAGCAACTCTACCGCAGGCCCTTGTCTAATACTATAGACGTCCATTATAGATCATGCCATCTAATCCCACTGTCCTGAGTCCAGATATCAGTTAATACCCAATCTACTGCATAACCTAGCTCCCATCCATTAGCATCTGTCTATTCCATTCAGCATACCTCTATTCTATTATATATATCTGGAATATAAAAACAGGGATGTAATGCTGAGGCGTTGCAAGGCACTGACTGGTCAGACCGCATTTGGAGTATTGTGAACAGTTCTGGGCCCCGTATCTGAGGAAGGATGCGCTGGTGTTGGAGAGGGTCCAGAGGAGGTTTACAAAAATGATTCCCGGGAATGAGTGAGTTAACGTATAATGAGCGTTTGACGCTCTTTATACGCTGGAGTGTAGAATGGATGGGGGCGAAGGGGGGGGGGGGCCTCCACTAGTGGGAGAGTCTAGGACCAGAGGCCACAGCCTCAGAATTAACGGAGACAGGAAATGAGGAGGAATTTCTTCAGTCAGTGGGTGGTGAATCTGTGGAATTCATTGCCACAAACTGCTGTGAAGGCGAAGTCAGTGGGTATTTTTAAGACACAGATTGACAGATTCTTGATTAGTACGGGTGTCTGGGGTTATGGGGAGAAGGCAGGAGAATGGGGTTAGGCAGGAGAGATAGATCAGGCATGATTGAATGGCGGAGTAGACTTGATGGGCCGAATGGCCTAATTCTGCTTCTGTCACTTATGACCATACAATATTGAAAATAGGCACGACAAATCTTATATTGTTGAGGAAACCACCCTGTTTTACGCATTACAAAGAGAATCTTCTGTCATAAATATATTGATTCTTATGCCCCTGGTCCCACTTAGGAAACCTGAACGGAAACCTCTGGAGACTTTGCGCCCCACCCAAGGTTTCCGTGCGGTTCCCGGAGGTTGCAGATGGTTGCCGGAGGTTGCAGGTAGTGGAAGCAGGTAGGGAGACTGACAAAAACCTCCGGGAACCGCACGGAAACCTTGGGTGGGGCGCAAAGTCTCCAGAGGTTTCCGTTCAGGTTTCCTAAGTGGGACAGGGGCATTACCCATTCGCCAATTGCTCGCAGAGACTGGCGTCACGATCTACTAACCTTCTTTGCGTACTCGGTCATCTTCTTTGACGCTGTGAAGAAGAGTGTCCTCGAAGCTTCATTGAACAATATATTTTCGTACGCCTTCTCGATACAACCAGCAATTTCATCCCTGAGTGAAGACAATGGGACACAAGGAACTACAGATGCTGGAATGGTGTGGGACACACGATGCTGGAGTAACTCAGCGGGTCAGGCAGTAGCTTGGGTGGACATGGATAAGCTTCCAGCCATTCCAACTGTTTGTATTCACCCCACAGCCTTATCATCATCTCCCATCCTCCCCACTCACCTACACATTGGTGGCAATTCAGAACAGCCAACTAACCCACCAACCCACTTTCCTAACCTATCAATAGACAATAGGTGCAGGAGTAGGCCATTCGGGCCTTCGAGCCAGCACCGCCATTCAATGTGATCATGGCTGATCATCCCCAATCAGTACCCCGTTCCTGCCTTCTCCCCATATCCCCTGACTCCACTATTTTTAAGAGCCCTATCTAGCTCTCTCTTGAAATTATCCAGAGAACCAGCCTCCACCGCCCTCTGAGGCAGAGAATTCCACACACTCACCACTCTCTGTGAGAAAAAAGTGTTTCCTCGTCTCCATTCTAAATGGCTTACCCCTCATTCCTAAACTGTGTGTGACCCCTGGTTCTGGACTCCCCCAACATCGGGAACATGTTTCCTGCCTCTAGCGTGTCCAAACCCTTAACAATCTTATATGTTTCAATAAGATCCCCACTCATCCTTCTAAACTCCAGAGTGTACAAGCCCAGCTGCTCCATTCTCTCAGCATATGACAGTCCTGCCATCCCGGGAATTAACCTTATCCTCGTAAACATATCCGTTAATTCCCTCATATATAGAGTATAGAACAGCAGAAACATCTTCCAGCACACAATGCCCTTGCTGGAGGTGATGCTAAATTCTGATGGAGTTCCCATGAAGTATCTTCACCTGTCATGTTAACTCTTTCTATTTCCATTCATCTTCATTTCTTAGTGACAAATTAATTTACAATTTAGAACAAAGTACAGCACAGGAATAGCCCCTTTGGCCCACAATGTCTGAACATGATTACTGTCGGGGATCGCTGGTCGGCGCGGACTCAATGGACTGAAGGGCCTGTTTACGTGCTGTATCTCTAAACTAATCATCTATGGCGAAGATAGATACTCAGCGGGACAGGCAGCATCTCCGGAGAGGAATGGGTGACGTGGAGATACTAGTTTGCCCACCAGACAACTACTGGCTGCACAGCTTTGGGTTCCAGTCTCATGGACTTGCTCCAAACAAGATTCCACACACAGCAAACATCACCGAGCTGTAGGCTGGGACTTACCTAATGGTATCGAGCAGGATATCAATGAAGAAGGTGTAGCTTTCAGCAGGGATGTTTCCCTTAGCTAGGAAAACTTTGTTGTAGCTGCCTTCCATCAGATACTGAAACAATACAAGAAAGGTTAGAGCCCAGGAGCATGCAGCAAGTCAAACTTTTAAACTGAACAGTCACATCACATTATAAAACGTTGGTGTTCTTTGGAAAGACTTTAACAAGTCGTACAGCATGAAAGAGGCCCTTTGGCCCATATTGCCCATGGTGACAAAGATCCCACCTGCCTGCATTTGGTCCACGTCCCTCGAAACCTTTCCTATCTTTGTACCTGCAAGTATTTTTTAAATGTTATTATACTACCTACCTCAACTACCTCCTCTGGCAGCTCGTTCCATACACCCACCACCCTCTGTCTGAAGAAAGTTGTCCACCCGAAACGTCACCTTTTCCTTCGGTCTGAAGAAGGGTCTCGACCCGAAACGTCACCTTTTCCATCGCTCATAGATGCTGCCTCACCCGCTGACTTTCTCCAGCATTTTTATCTACCATGCCAAGGCCATCAGTTATCTCCCTGCACTTCTAAAATTTTAATTCTTGGTTTCCAGTAAACAGATCTTAAAGTTAAATTCCTTAAAGGACACCCAACATATTATCTCCACGAGTCTGAAGAAGGTTCCGACCCAATTAATTCAGTCTGAAGTGGCTCGCACTGTGGCTGGAACAGTGTTCGCACGGTGGCACAGCGGTAGAGTTGCTGCCTCATAGCGCAGAGACTCGGGCTCCATCCTGACTATAGAAACATAGACAATAGGTGCAGGAGTAGGCCATTCGGCCCTTCGAGCCTGCACCACCACTCAATATGATCATGGCTGATCATCCAACTCAGTATCCTGTACCTGCCTTCTCTCCATACCCCCTGATCCCTTTAGCCACAAGGGCCACATCTAACTCCCTCTTAAATATAGCCAATGAACTGGCCTCAACTACCTTCTGTGGCAGAGAATTCCACAGATTCACCACTCTCTATGTGAATTTTTTTCTCTCGTCTCGGTCCTAAAATACTTCCCCCTTATCCTTAAACTGTGACCCCTTGTTCTGGACTTCCCCAACATCAGGAAGAATATTCCTGCATCTAGCCTGTCCAACCCCTTAACAATTGAGTAAGTTTCTATAAGATCCCCCCTCAATCTGGTTCTATAGCGGCTCTGAACCGGCCCAAATGAGTGCCCCCCCCACCCACCCCCTTTGGACCGTCTCCCTCAGATGGTCACGTCAATCAATTCAGCTTGCTTATTTATGTATTGTATTTATTTACCTTTCTTGTACATCAGTGGAGCTGCACACTAAATCTCGTTGCACTGACGTGCAATGACAATAAAATATATTATTATTATTATTATTATTATTATCTTCTAAATTCTAGCGAGTATACAGACTATACTGTCTGTATGGAGTTTGTACGTTCTCCCCGTGACCTGCGTGGGATTTCTCCAGGTGCTCCGGTTTCCTCCCACACTCCAAAGACTAGGTGTAGTTATCAGAGAACAGGCAGCCTGCGTAAATGCAAGGGCGTAAGAAAGAACTGCAGATTCTGGTTTAAATCAAGGGTAGACACAAGATGCTGGAGTAACTCAGCGGGACAGGCAGCTTCTAAGGAGAGAAGGAATGGGTGATGTTTCGGGTCGAGACCCTTCTTCAGGGTCCTTCTCTCCAGAGATGCTGCCTGTCCCGCATAGTTCCTCCAGCACCTAGTGTCGACCTTAGTAAATGCAACCTGCATCTCAGCGACCCGTGCTTCCCCAGCTACACTTGTACTGAGTCCCACAAGGACGTTACCTGCTCGAGTGAGACCGGGTGCTTGATGTAGACGTTGCTCTGTATATCTTTGGCGGGCAGCCTCTCCAGCTCCGTGTGGAACTCAGCCACGCGGTTCTGAGACAGAAGGAACAGGAGGTTCAGTCCCAACAGCTGGTGTTTGTAGGCAGACTCCGGCAATTCATCCCTGCAGAGACAAGCAAAACATGAAGTAAAACCTTCGCAACGATGAGCTCTCCCCTCTCCTGCTGCTCCACATGTCAATGGCCATTATGATTTCTCCGGGCCCTACTCTCTCTCTCTCTAGTCGTCAAGCCACTTTTATTTCTAAAGCACATTTAAAAAACAACTCTCGTTGGCCAAAGTGCTTTACATTGGTGGAGTACTAACGTTATACAACATTGGTTCATAGATTAAGTACATACATAAATACATACATATAGCCCTCACTCAGAGGATGTCAAGAAAGGCTTGAGAGTAAAGATGAGTTTTAAGTCTCGACAAAGGAGACGATGGAGGGGGCAGTTCTGATGGGAAGGGGGCTGCTGTTCCACAGACTAGGAGCTGCAACCGCAAAGGCCCGGTCGCCCCTGAGCTTATGCCTAGACCGCGGGATATTCAGTAACCCCAAGTCGGCCGATCTGAAGGACCTGGAGGTGGTGCGGTGGGTAAGCAGACTTTTGATGTAGGTGGGGGCAAGCCTGTAAAGGGCTTTGTAGACATAAAGAAGGAGCTTGAAATTTATTCGGAACCGCACAGGGAGCCAGTGGAGAGAGGCCAGGATCGGGGTGATGTGGTCCCCTTTTCGGGTGCCCGTCAGGAGTCTCGCTGCGGCGTTTTGGACCAGTTGCAGGCGGGACAGGGAAGATTGGCTGATGCCAATGTGAAGGGAGTTGCAGTAATCGTGGCGGGAGGAGATAAATGTGTGGATGATCTTTTCGAGGTCATCAAACTGGAGGAATTGTTTTATTTTAGCTATCATCCGAAGCTGGAAGAAGCTAGTTACTCCTTTCCCCCCGAATGCACCTAAAATCACTTTGTACTCTCCTTCACTTTATCTGCACGAGCTACCTCTGCCAGCGATTCACGGAAGCTGCAGGCCCTTGTGGTGGAGAGTGGGGATCACTTGGGCAAAGATATAATTGTCACAATATCTTTCTCCTTGCAATGTGGGAGGAAAGATAACGCCACTGTGGTAATGCACTTTCCCTCCTGTGTAGGATAGAACTCGTGCGCCAGTGATCGCTAGGCCGCGCGGGCTTGGTGTTTCCACCCTGTAGCTCTAAACTAAACCAAGTGAAAATGGTTCAGAAACAACGTTCACTTCATCCACCTCATTGTCATTCAAAACAACGACCCCGGTCTGCTGTAACCAAAATCCATTATTATAAAGATAGACACTGAATGCTGGAGTAACTCAGCGGGAACAGGCAGCATCTTAAAAAGGCTGCCAGCATCATCAAAGACCCACACCATCCTGGCCACACACTCATCTCCCCGCTACCTTCAGGTAGAAGGTACAGGAGCCTGAAGACTGCAACATCCAGGTTCAGGAATAGCTACTTCCCCACAGCCATCAGGCTATTAAACTTGTCTCTGACAAAACTCTGAACATTAATAGCCCATTATCTGTTATTTGAACTTTATCAGTTTATTTATTCATGTGTGTATATATATATATATATATATATATATATATATATATATATAAAATGGTATATGGACACACTGATCTGTTCTGTATTCATGCCTACTATGTTCTGTTCTGTTGTGCTGAAGCAAAGCAAGAATTTAATTGTCCTATCAAGGACACATGACAATAAACTCTCTTGAATCTTGAATCTCTGGAGAGAAGGAATGGGTGACGTGTCGGTACGAGACTCTCCTTCAGACAGTTTTCAGCAATGTCTGAAGGGTCTTGACCTGAAACGTCACCCATTCCTTCTCTCCAGAGACGTTGCCTGACCCGCTGAGTTACTCCAGCAATTTGTGTCTATCTTCAGTTTAAACCAGCATCTGCAGTTCCTTCTTATCCATTATAAAGAGGTCTGTTAAAACAAGAGTTCACTGTATTTTTCCAAAACTATTGTTACCAATTACTACAGCTAGAGTGTAAAAGCATAATTCCTTCTCCAACTGCCGAGCTTTACGGAGGTAGACAAAAATTCTGAAGAATCTCAGCGGGTGCGGCAGCATCTATGGAGCGAAGGAAATAGGCAACGTTACGGGCCGAAACCCTTCTTCAGCTTTACGGATATTCTCTTTATTATATTACTCAACGCAGAGGAAAGCTCTCCTTGTGCAGGAAGGAACTGCAGATGCTGGTTTAAACTGAAGGTAGACACAAAAAGCTGGAGTAACTCAGCGGGACAGGCAGCATCTCGGTAGAGAAGGAGATGCATCTCGACCCGAAATCTCACCCATTCCTTCTCTCCAGAGATGCTGCCTGTCCCGCTGAGTTACTCCGGCATTTTGTGTCTATCTTCGGAAAGTTCTTTGTCTCCCCAACCAACCATTTAAACAACGTAAACATTTCAAGGGAATGATTGTAATGATAAATGTCAATAATTCAGCCTTTCATACCCTGATATCATTCAGCAACACTTACTTGTAGTCAAAGTAATAGCACTTGAGTTGTGCCATGTAGCGTTCAAATGAAGGGATATCTTTCTTCAGGATACTCCACTGTGCCCCGATTTCCAAAACATCCCCTTTAATATAAAAGACATTAGTTTAGTTTAGAGATTCAGCGTGGAAACAGGCCCTTCGGCCCTCCGTCCGTGCCGACCAGCGATCCCCCGTACACGACCACTATCCTGTACACGCCCACACTGGAGACAATGTACAATTTTACAATGCCAATTAGCCCAGTGCGTCAAGTGAACACCAGGTGGCGCCACCAGCAATGGCTGCCTCGCCAACAGCCTGTCTGTCATTTCTTCTTTTTTGTTATTTTTAGTATGTGTTAATAGTATGTTTTCGTGATCCTTGGTTTGTTTTATGTGGTGAGTGTTGGGGAAACTTTTTTTCAATCTCTTACCTCGACGGAGATGAGATTTTTTTTCCATATCGTATCTCCGTCCCCACTGCGGCCTAACATCGTGGAGTTGGCGGCCTCTGCTGGTGACCGACCCAGCGCACCAAGCTGCGGTACTTTAACATCGCGGAGCTTGCGATCGAAGTTCCAACCGCGTGGCCTGTGGACTTTAACATTGTGAAGCCCGCGGTCTCTGGTAAGAAGAGTCCGATTCGGGAGCTCCATGCCACGGAGAGTTTCTACCACCCCGACAGGGGAGTTTCGATCACCCCGACCGGGGTTTCGATCGTCGGCTGTGGGGGCTTTGATGGCCCCGACTGCGGGTGGCTCGAATGCTCTGACCGCAGGAGAACAAGAGGAAGAAGATTGAACTTTATTGCCTTCCATCACAGTGAGGAATGTGGAATCCACTGTGGTGGATGTTTATGTTACTTTTATGTGGTTGTGTGCCTTGTTGCTTTTCACTTAGTATGGCTGTATGGCAACTGAAATTTAACTGTACCTTAACTGGTTACATGTGACAACAAACTGACCTTGAAACCATGAGCCTACAAACCTGCACGTCTTTGGAGTGTGGGAGGAAACCGGAGCTCCCAGAGAAAACCCACGCAGTTTTTTCTCACCTCAGTCTTAAATGACCTCCCCTTTATTCTAATACAGGACAAGGTCTTATCGCATCCAGAAAGACAACTGGATGAGCGTATGGGACTAAGCTACAAGTTTACGGAATGAGGACTAGAATGCAAACAGCTTCCTTTCAACAGGCATAGACAAAAGGGAGTGAGTGTGTGGGAAGGAACTGCAGATGCTGGTTTAAACTGGAGACACAAAAAGCTGGCGTAACTCAGCGGGACAGGCAGCATCTCTGGAGAGAGGGAATGGGTGATCTTTCGGGTCGAGACTCTATTTGGGTCTACTTGGGTCAAGAATCTATCAGACTCCCTGGCCGACGTGATTGAAGTCAAAATGCCTTTGTTCTAAAACTGAAAGAAAAACACCTCACAATCGGATGGGATTCAGCAGTTTAACATTAAATACAATTTAGGGTGGGAGATTGCAACCTTCACGTGGTCCGCCCTGCTTCGACGAATGCAATCAACCTGGCGTGCACAATCAAATAAGATCAAATAGAACACGTTGTCCGACAACTTTAGGCTGTGCACGCCATACGCAAGAAGAAGAGGAAGAGGAAGAAATACAATTGATGTGGATACGAAGAACTCCAGATGCAGGAATCTCTGGTAAAAACACAAAGTGCTCGAGTCTATACAAGGGTCCCGACCCAAACCGCCATTCCTTCCGTAGATGCTGCCCGAGTCATTCCGCACTTTGTGCTTTTACAAAATTGCTACTTTGCTTTGTCGCGGATGGTACTCACGGGCCAGAATGAGTTGTCTCTTGGTCAGTTTGGTGCCAGTGGTGGGCAGAAAGTTCAGTTCCAGGAGAGCCACCTGAAACAAGAGCGCAGAGAATCAGTCATTAGACCACAGGGGCAACCAACCAGGGACGTTTTTAAAAAGCAGCGATGGACAAAAATGGCCAGACTTCAAAGTCCACAACACTCAAATACAATTAACGATAGGGACAGCCAGCAACAGACCTTGGGACACAGATAGGTAAAGCAGATCAACACAAGGAAGACTATATAAGGAAGATCTCATTGAAACATATAAGATTGTTAAGGGCTTGGACATACTAGAGGCAGGAAACATGTTCCCGATGTTGGGGGAGTCCAGAACCAGGGGCCATAGTTTAAGAATAAGGAGTAAGCCATTTAGAACGGAGACGAGGAAACACTTTTTCTCACAGACAGTGGTGAGTGTGGAATTCTGTCTCAGAGGGCGGTGGAGGCCGGTTCTCTGGATGCTTTCAAGAGAGAGCTAGATAGGGCTCTAAAAAATAGTGGCGTCAGGGGATATGGGGAGAAGGCATAAATGGGGTACTGATTGGGGATGATCAGCCATGATCACAATGAATGGCGGTGCTGGCTCGAAGGGCCAAATGGCCTACTCCTGCACCTATTGTCTATTGTCTATTTCAAGTAGAATGAATCTACTGGTGAATCTATGGAATTCATTGCCACAGAAGGCTGTGGAGGACATCAGTGGATATTTTTTAAGGCAGAAATAGATAGATTCCTGATGAGCACGGGTGTTAGGGGTTATGGGGAGAATAATAGACAATAGACAATAGGTGCAGGAGTAGGCCATTCGGCCCCTCAATGTGATCATGGCTGATCATCCCCAATCAGTAACCCATTCCTGTCTTCTCCCCATAGACTTTTGTTTAAGAAGGAACTGCAGATGCTGGAAAATTGAAGGTAGACAAAATTGCTGGAGAAACTCAGTGGGTGCGGCCGCATCTATGGAACGAAGGAAATAGGCAACGTTTCGGGCCAAAACCCTTCTCCCCATATACCCTGACTCCGCTATCTTTAAGAGCCCTATCTAGCTCTCTCTTGAAAGTATCCAGAGAACCTGCCTCCACCGCCCTCTGAAGCAGAGAATTCCACAGACTCACAACTCTCTGTGTGAAAAAGTGTTTCCTCGTCTCTGTTCTAAATGGCTTACCCCTTATTCTTAAACTGTGGCCCCTGGTTCTGTAGGCAGGAGAATGGGGTTAGGAGGGGCAGATAGATCAGCCTTGATTGAACGGCGGAGTAGACTTGAGGGGCTGAATGGCCTAATTCTGCTCCTATGACTTATGAATTGTGATTGGCTGCACTTTGGACTAAATATTAATTAGGAACATTAAACTAAACAGTACAATTTTAAGCCAGCTGTTACAAAAGGGTATGGGATTTTTGTTTTAATGAGTTTCAAAACCAAAAAGGTTATGTCAAACCATAATTAGTTTTGGAATTTCTACTGAATAGGTTTAAGATAAATTCTTCTGAACCAAGTTACTGACTTTGTTTTCACCACCATTTCCCTTCACAACACTAGTTAATGTACAGCGGTAGTCACTGCCTCACAGCGCCAGGGGCCTGGGTTCAATCCCGACCTCGGGTATTGTCTGTGTGGAGTTTGCAAGCTCTCTTTTTGACCTGGTGGGTTTCCTCCGGGTGCTCCGGTTTCCTCCCACATCCCACAGGCGCGTGGGTTTGTAGGTTAACTGGCCCTCTGTAAATTGCCCATAGTGTGGTCAGGAGTGGATGGGAAAGTGGGATAACTTGGAACTACTGTGAGCGGGCAGTCGATGGTCAGCGTGGACTCGGTGGGCTGAAGGGCCCGTTTCCCTGCTGCGTCTTTCATTCAATCGAAACACTGCAGGCTTCCTCACAACAGGAGTCAGAATGCGGTACAAATGGGTAAATATTTTATAGAGAGTGAATAATCCATCATGGATAATGTGTAAGGAGGTTGGACACGCTAGAGGCAGGAAACATGCTCCCGATGTTGGGGGAGTCCAGAACCAGGGGCCACAGTTTAAGAATAAGGGGTAAGCCATTTAGAACGGAGATGAGGAAACACTTTTTCTCAGAGAGTTGTGAGTCTGTGGAATTCTCTGCCTCAGAGGGCGGTGGAGGCAGGTTCTCTGGATGCTTTCAAGAGAGAGCTAGATAGGGCTCTTAAAAATAGCGGAGTCAGGGGATATGGGGAGAAGGCAGGAACGGGGAAATGATTGGGGATGATCAGCCATGATCACATTGAATGGCGGTGCTGGCTCGAAGGGCCGAATGGCCTACTCCTGCACCTATCGTGGTTGCTGCCTCAAAGAGGCTGGCAGCATCATCAAGGACCCACACCATCCTGGCCACACATTCATCTCCCCGCTACCTGGTAGAAGATACAGGAGCCTGAAGACTGCAATGTCCAGGTTCAGGAATAGCTGCTTTCCCACAGCCATCAGGCTATTAAACTCGGCATGGACAAAACTCTGAACATTAATAGCCCATTATCTGTTTATTTGCACTTTATCTGTTTATTTATTCATGTGTGTATATATTTATACAATGGTATATGGACACACTAATCTGTTCTGTATTCATGTCTACTATATTCTGTTGTGCTGAAGCAAAGCAAGAATTTCATTGTCCTATCTGGGACACATGACAGTAAACTCTCTTGAATCTTGAATCTCTATTGTCTATTGCACTGATGAAACAGTCACCAGCCTGCAATTTTAACCGATTCTCTCTCTACATGGATAGAGCTCTTGTTACCCTATGGGAAGGAGACTGGAATACTGTGAGCAAATTTGGGCCCCGTATCTGAGGAAGGATGTGCCAGCTCTGGAGAGGAGGTTGACAAGAGAGAAGAGGTTTACAAGAATGATTCCAGGAATGGGTGGGTTAGCATATGGTGAGCGTTTCACCGAACTGGGCCTCTACTCACTGAGTTTAGAAAGTTGAGGGGGGACCTCATTGACACTTGCAGAATAATGAAAGGCTTGGATCGAGTGGATGTGGAGAGGATATTTCCACTGGTGGGAGAGTCTATGACCTGGGGTCACAGCCTCAGAATAAAAAGATGTACCTTGAGGAAGGAGATGAGGAAGATTTTTTTTAGTCAGACGATGGTGAATCTGTGGAATTCTTTGCCACAGATGGCCGTTGAGACCAAGTCACTGGATATTTTTACGGCAGAGATAGATAGATTCTTGATTAGTACGGGTGTCAGGGGTAATGGAGAGAAGGCAGGAGAATGGGGTTGAGAGGGAACGATAGATGTTTAAGAAAGAACTGCAGATGCTAGAAAAGGTAGACAAAAATGCTGGAGAAACTCAGCGGGTGAGACAGCATCTATGGAGCGAGGGAATAGGTGACGTTTCGGTTCGAGGCCCTTCCTCAGATAGACCCTTCCTCAGACGTGATGGGGAAGAATTAGGCCATTTGGCCCATCACTTATGAACTTGCATATTAACACAAAAGTTGGAAATTTATCGCAGGAGCTGGCCATTCAGCCCTTCAAGCCTGCCCAGCCACTCAATACGCCCACAGCCAACCTGTCCAAAACCTCAGCTTCCTTTCTATGTCAGTTTGCAGATGCTGGAAAAATCTAAGGTAGACAAAAAATGCTGGAGAAACTCAGCGGATGAGGCAGCATCTATGGAGCGAAGGAATAGGTGACGTTTAGGGTCGAGACTTTTGAGAAGGCTCTGCTCCTCCAACGTCTGCAGAAAGATGCTGCAGATGTTCTACCAATCGGTGGTAGCCAGTGCCATCTCCTACACTGCCGTGTGCTGGGGCATCAGGGCGAAGGCTGCGGACGCCAACAGATCAACAAACTCATCAGGAAGGCTGGCTCCGTCCTGGGGGGCGGAGTTGGGGCTGGAGTTTTTACTAGAATGTTGCCTGGGTTTCAGCAACTAAGTTACAGAGAAAGGTTGAACAAGTTAGGGCTTTATTCTTTGGAGCGCAGAAGGTTAAGGGGGGACTTGATAGAGGTTTTTAAAATGATGAGAGGGATAGACAGAGTTGACGTGGAAAAGCTTTTCCCACTGAGAGTAGGGAAGATTCAAACAAGGGGACATGACTTGAGAATTAAGGGACTGAAGTTTAGGGGTAACATGAGGGGGAACTTCTTTACTCAGAGAGTGGTAGCTGTGTGGAATGAGCTTCCAGTGAAGGTGGTGGAGGCAGGTTCGTTTTTATCATTTAAAAATAAATTGGATAGTTATATGGATGGGAAAGGAATGGAGGGTTATGGTCTGAGCGCAGGTATATGGGACTAGGGGAGATTATGTGTTCGGCACGGACTAGAGGGGTCGAGATGGCCTGTTTCCGTGCTGTAATTGTTATATGGTTATATGGTTATATGGAGTTGGATTCACGGGAGGTTGGTCTTGGAGGGGAGGATGCTCCTCAAACTGCGGAACATCCTGGACAATACAGCTCACACCCCCTCCATGCCACACTGGTCAACCTGAGGAGCACCTTCAGCAACAGACTGGTTCCACCAAGATGCTGCACAGAACGCCACAGGGGATCCTTCTTCCCTGTGAAACATAGAAAATAGGTGCAGGAGTAGGCCATTCGACCCTTCGAGCCTGCACTGCCATTCAATATGATCATGGCTGATCATCCAACTCAGTATCCTGTACCTGCCTTCTCTCCATACCCTCTGATACGTTTAGCCATAAGGGCCACATCTAACTCCCTCTTGTGGCTAAAGGGATCAGGGGGTATGGAGAGCCTGTGGCTATCAAACTGTATAACTCCTCCCCCTTCTGTTGTGGGGTCGACTGAGACTGAATCCCCTCCATCCCCCCCCAATCTTTGCACGTCCCCAATCCTTTCCACTCGTCACTTTAATTTCATGTTTCATGTATTTTATATCAATTTCCCTCCTGGGATAAATAAAGTTCTATCGTATTGTATATGATGAGCGTTTGACAGCACTGGGCCTGTACTCGCTGGAGTTTATACGGTTGAGGGGGGACCTCATTGAAACGTACAGAATAATGAAAGGCCTGGATAGAGTGGATGTGGAGAGGATGTTTCCACTAGTGGGAGTGTCTAGGACTAGAGATCACAGCCTCAGTATTAAAGGGCGCTCTTTTAGAAAGGAGGTGAGGAGGAACTTCATTAGTCAGAGGGTAGTTAATATGTGGAACTCATTGCCACAGAGGGCTGTGGAGGCCAAAAGTGGATATTTTTACGGCAGAGACAGACAAGTTTTTGACAAGGGTTATGGGGAGAAGGCAGGAAAATGGGATCAGGAGACAGAGATCAGCCGTGAGAGAATGGCAGAGTAGACTCGATGGACTAGACTAAACTTTTATTTAGCTTTAGATATACAGCTCCGCAATAGGCCTTTGGCCCACGAGCGACAGTTTTGTTACAATTATATCAAACCCTTTAACACTACAAACCTGTACGTATTTGGAGTGTGGGAGGTAACTGGAGCACCCGGAGAAAACCCACACAGGTCACGGGGAGAACGTGCAAACTCCATACAGACAGCACATGTAGTCGGGATGGAACCCGGGTCTCTGGCGCTGTATGACAGCAACTCTACCGCTGCGCCACCGTGCCGCCCTGTGATTACTGACAACCTCGGCGGGGGGGGGGGGGCAGTATTGACTGGCTGGGGGGAGGACGACATTTGGACAGTGGATCCACAACCTCAGGAAGGAACAGGGTGTTATCAGTGGAGGAACAATCATGGCATCAGGAACAACAATGGCATCAGGAAGGCTGCTTCCACGCTGACCGGAGGTGGTCTTGGAGGAGAGGATGCTCCTCAAACTGCGGAACATCCCGCACAATGCAGCTCAACCCCTCCGTGACACCCTGGTCAACCCGGCCAGGCAAGAACACACATAGAACAGGACAGCATGGAACAGGCCCTTCAGCCCACTATGACCATGCAGAACATGATGCCAAGTTGAACGAATTTCCTCTTCCCACACATGATCCATATCCCTCCACTCTGTCTATCCAAGTCTCTCAAACACCATCACAGTATTGTATTTGCCTCCACAGCCACTCCTGACACAGTATTTCATTGCTCTCTGTATAAAACGCGTCTCACGTATCCCCATTGAATTTTGCCCCTCTCGCTCTAAAGCTCTGCCCTCTCGTCTTTCATTTCCCCAACCAGTTCTGGCTCTTTACCCTCCCTCTGTCACCCATACTGTTACATATTTATATTGTCTCCCCTCAACCTCCAACACAATCCACTTTGGCCAAAATCTCCTTGTTGCCAATGTCCTCCCAGCCAGGCATCATTCTCATATTCCTCTTGTGCAGCTTACAGCCCAGTGGTATGAATATTGACATCTCTCACTCCAGGTAGCCCCGGCATTCCCTCTCTCTCTCTATCCCTCCCCCACCCAAGTCGCACCAGCTTCTCGTTTTCACCCAACAAACAGTTAACAATGGCCTGTTTCCTTTATCATCGTTACTTTTTTACATATCTTTCATTTATTGTTCTTTATCTCCACATCACCGTCTATATCCCTCGTTTCCCTTATCCATAACCGGTCTGAAGAAGGTGTCGACCTGTAACGTCACCTATTCCTTCTCTCCAGAGATGCTGCCTGTCCCGCTGAGTTACTCCAGCACTTTGTGTCTGTCTCCAGTGTAAACCAGAACCCGCAGTTCCTTCACACACACACACTCTCCTCTTTCCCGCTCCATCTACATGTCCACTAAACCGTGAGGCGCAATGTTAGAGGGACAGAGACACACCGCTGGCGGGGATCGGGGCCCGAGAGAGGGAGAGGGTGTTGCTGCTGTCCCTCTCCCTCCCCCTCCCATCTTGTTCCCTCTCTCTCTCCTCTCCTCACCTTGAGCTTGACGAGCAGCTCCTCGCATTTGCGGAGGTTTGGGTTTTTCCGGGCCCACTCCCCCCGCAGCTGCTCGTACATCCCGACCGCCTGCTCCAGCTGCGCCGCCATCGTGACTCCGCTTCACCCCGGCAACGGCGACCTCACCGGAAACTGCGTCACCCCGCCCTGACCTCACCGGAATTATCGTCACCACCGGCAACGGGGACCTCACCAGAAACTACATCACCCAGTCCTGACCTCACCGGAAATACCGTCACCCCGCCCTGACCTCACCGGAAAATCATTACTCGGGCAATGGCGACCTCACCGGAAATCGCGTCACCCCGCCCTGAGCTCACCGGAAATAACGTCACCCAGCAACGGCGACCTCACCAGAAATACCGTTACCCTGTCCTGACTCCACCGGAAACATCCTCAACGGCGACCTCACCGGAAGTAGCGTCTCCTCTCGTCCGCGCCGCCATCTTGAGGAGGTCGCTGGGTCCAGGTGGCGCCTCTCAATGGGCAAAGCTGGAACTGCAGCTGCTAGTTGACAGACACCAGAGATGCTGCCCGTCCCGCTGGGTCTATCCGTGTAAACCTACACCTACACATTCTGTCTGCTCCAATGTGATATCTGCTCAAGGCGAGAGTACTTCTCTCTCGCTGCTCCCTCTGCTTGATCAACGTCCCCTTTGATCTGTCGTTTTCACACCTTACACTTCCTCATCTCTGTGTCTCCCAACTCTCAGTCTGAAGAAGGGTCTCGACCCTAAATCTCGCCTGTCCATTCCTTCCACAGATGCTCAAGAGAACCACACTCCAAGGTCCCAATAGCTCCCCCCTCGACTCTGTCCAGGGACCCCGACAGTCCTTTCAGGTGAGGCAGAGGTTCACTTGCACCTCCTCCAACCTCATCTACTGTATCCGTTGTTCAAGATGTGAACTCTTATACATCGGCGAGACCAAACGCTTCGTGGAACACCTTCACTCAACCCGCCTGAACCAACCTGATCTCCCGGTTGTAAAACACATTAATTCTCCTTCCATTCCTACACTGTCCTAGGCCTCCACCACTGTTAGAGGCCAGATGCACATTGGAGGAACATTATCTCATATTTCGTTTGGGCAGCTTACACCAACTTCAAGCATCAGCTTCAAAGTCATCATGTTGAGTCTACTGCATCCGCTGCTATAGATGTCAGCTGCTTTACATCGATGAGACCAAGCGTAGGCTTGGCGATCGCTTCGCCCAACACCTCCGCTCGGTTCGCAATAACCAACCTGATCTCCCGGTGGCTCAGCACTTCAACTCCCCTTCCCATTCTGAATCTGACCTTTCTGGTGTGGGTCTCCTCCATGGCCAGAGTGAGGCCCACCGTAAATTGGAGGAGCAGTATGAACAGTGACTTCTCCAATTTCAAGTAGTCCTCGCTTTCTCCCTCTTTCCCCTCCCCTTCCCAGCTCTTCCACAGCCCACTGTCTCCGCCTCTTCCTTTCCTTCCCCCCCCCAACATCAGTCTGAAGAAGGGTCTCGACCCGAAACGTCACCTATTCCTTCGCTCCATAGATGCTGCCGCACCCGCTGAGTTTCACCAGCTTTTTTGTCTACCTTTGTTGAGTCTCATTGGCTGTAACTCGTTCTCATCAATCCCACAGCTAACAATGGCCTGTTTCCTTTATCATCGTTACTTTTTTTGCATATCTTTCATTAATTTGTTCTCTATCTCTCTCGTCAATATCTCTCGTTTCCCTTTCCCCCGACTCTCAGTCTGAAGAAGGCTCTCGACCCGAAACGTCACCCATTCCTTCTCTCCAGAGATGCTGCCTGACTCGCGGAGTTACTCCAGCTTTATGTATCTGCCATCTTTCCACCGCTGGACATTGAAGGGCAGCGTCCGGTGGGGAACCCCTCAAACAAGGGAAAGTCATTGGTCATAAGGAATAGGAGCAGAATTAGGCCATTCGCCATTCAATCATAGCTGATCTATCTCCCCCGCCTAACCCCATCTCCTGCCTTCTCCCCATTGATTCTGGCACCGGTACTAATCAAGAATCTGTCTATCTCTGCCTTAAAAATATCCACTGACTTGGCCTCCACAGCTGCCTGTGGCAAAGAATTCCACAGATTCACTGCCCTCTGATTAAAAGGGAAGGGGGCCACATGAATGACAAGGTTGGAGAAACTCAGCGGGTGAGGCAGCATCTATGGAGCGAAGGAAATAGGCAACGTTTCGGGCCGAAACCCTTCTTCCAGCATCTGCAGTTCCTTCTTAAACTGAATGACAAGGTTGTTCAGTACAATGATAGGTGCAAATACTACACTGAGAATCCATGAAGTGTTTTTTTTGCTTTGCATATATTGTAGTTAGGTTTATTATTGTCTCATGTGCCGATGTACAGTTAAAATGAAGTTTATCCACTCCACGAATAGGGCAGCACGGTGGCGCAGCGGTAGAGTTGTTGCCTCACAGCGCCAGAGACCCGGGCTCGATCCTGACTAAGGGTGCTGTCTGTGCGGAGTTTGTACGTTCTCCCCGTGACCACATGGGTTTTCCCCCAGTGCTCCAGTTTCCTCCCACACTCCAAAGACATACAGGTTTGTAGGTTAATCCGGGAATCTGGCGTTGTAAGGCAGCAACTCTACCGCTGCGCCACCATGCCAGCCCTACTTGGTGCCGGCCCGACTAGATTCCATCTGCCCTCTGGCTGAAAAAAAATCTTCCATATACAGTATTCATTAACCCATACCCTACATTCATAGTGTAGGACGGAGCTGCCGGTGCTGCTCTGGACCAAAGATAGACACTAAATGCTGGAGTAACAGCGGGTCAGGCAACATCTCTGGAATAGGTGACGTTTTGGGTCAGAACCCTTTCTCACCAAATCCAAGGCGTAGCTATGGGCACTCGCATGGGCCCCAGCTATGCCTACCTCTTTGTAGGGTACGTCGAACAATCGCTGTGTTCCAGGCATACACTGGCCCTATCCTCGAACTCTATCTCAGTTACATCGATGACTGCATTGGTGCTACCTCCTGCACCCATGCACAACTCATGGACTTCATCAACTTCACCACCAATTTCCATCCTGCACTTAAATTAACTTGGACCATCTCCGCCACCTTCCTCCCTTTTCTTGATCTCACAGTCTCCATCACAGGAAATAGACTGAAGAAGGGTTTCGGCCCGAAACGTCGCCTATTTCCTTCGCTCCATAGATGCTGCTGCACCCGCTGAGTTCCTCCAGCAATTTTGTGTACCCACAGGAAATAGACTGTCGACTGACGTCTATTTAAAACCCACTGACTCCCACGACTATCTGGACTACACTTCTTCCCACTGCTTCCTGCAAAGACTCCATCCCCTACTCCCAATTCCTCCATCGACGCCACATCTGCGCTCAAGATGAGGTGTTCCACACCAGGACATCCGAGATGTCCTCATTCTCTAGGGAACGGGGGTCCCCTCTCCCATTATAGATGAGGCCCTCACTCCTGTCTCCTCGATATCCCGCAGCTCTGCCCTGCCCCCCCTCCCCCTAGTCGCAACAGAGACAGTCCCCGTAATCCTTACCTTCCACCCCAACAGCCGTCGCATACAACACATAATCGTACGACAATTCCACCACCTCCAATGGGATCCCACCACTAGCCACATTTTCCCATCTCCACCCCTTTCCGCCTTCTGCAGAGACTGTTCCCTCCACAACTCCCTGGTTAACTCATCCCTTCCCACCCAAAACACCCCCTCCCCAGGTACCTTCCCCTGCAACCGCAGAAGATGCAACACCTGTCCCCATACCTCCTCCCTCGACTCTGTCCAGGGATCCCGACAGTCCTTTCAGGTGAGGCAGAGGTTCACTTGCACCTCCTCCAACCTCATCTACTGTGTTCAAGATGTGGACTCTTATACATCGGCGAGACCTAACTTAGACTGGGCGATCGTTTCGCGGAACACCTTCGCTCAGCCCGCCTGAACCAACCTGATCTCCCGGTTGCTGGATACTTTAATTCTCCTTCCCATTCCCACACTGACCTTTCTGTCCTAGGCCTCCTCTGTTGTCAGAGTGAGGCTACACGCAAATTGGAGGAACAGCAACATATAATCTGAAGAAGGGTTTCGGCCCGAAACGTTGCCTATTTCCTTCGCTCCATAGAGTTTCTCCAGCACTTATGACTACCTTCGATTTTCCAGCATCTGCAGTTCCTTCTTAAGCAACTTATATTATTTTCCAGCAACTGCAGTTCCTTCTTATTCTTCAGACTGATGTAGGATGAGAGGGGGAGCGGGAAGATGAAAGGAAGAGGAGGAGCCAGTGGGCTGAGGGAGAGCTGAGAAGGGGAGGAGAAAGTAGGGACTACCTGAAATTGGAGAAGTCAATGTTCATACCGCTGGGGTACAAACTACTCAAGCGAAATATGAGGTGCTGCTCCTCCAATTTACGGTGGTCCTCACTCTGGCCATGGAGGAGGCCCAGGACATAAAGGTCGGATTCACAATGGGAGGGGGAGTTGAAGTGCTGAGCCACCGGGAGATCAGGTTGGTTAATACGGACCGAGCGGAGGTGTTCGGCGAAGCGATCGCCAAGCCTACGCTTGGTCTCACCGATGTAGAGCAGCTGACATCTAGAGCAGTGGATGCAATAGATGAGGTTGGAGGAGTTTACAGCCCAGTGGCCTCTCCATCTGCAACCAGCAAAAAGCTACCAATGGCCTGTTTCCTTTATCATTGTTACATTTTTGCATATCTTTCATTAATTTGTTCTATATCTCTCTATATCATCGTCTGTATCTTTCGTTTCCCTTTCCCCCGACTTTCAGTCTGAAGAAGCTTTCCGACCTAAAACGTCACTTATGGGCCTGGCGACTCACCTACGGCACGAGAATTCTCGCTACTCTCCATGGCGGCTTCATTCCAGTTGCTGCTAATTTTTCAACATGTTGAAAGATTTGCGGTGACCATCTTTGCCTGTGTGTGAATGTGTGTGAATGTGTGTGAGTGATTGGTGGTGGTCGGAGGGGCCGTAGGCGCAGATTGGCAGCCACGCTTCCGTCAGTCTGCCCCAGGGCAGCTGTGGCTACAGAAGTAGCTTACCACCACCGAGTGTGACTGAGGAGTGAATGAATAATGCGATGTAAAGCGCCTTGAGTATTAGAAAGGCGCTATATAAATCCCATCCATTATTATTATTATTATAATGAGGCCGCGACTAGTTCCCAGAATGTGGGAACTCCTCACAACCATGAAGGCGACTCCCCGGCAACATGTGGCCAACATGTGGCGACCGCATAGTCTCCTGCAGCTGCCTAAAAAGTCGCCCAAGTGGGACAGGCCCATTATTCCTTCTCTCCAGAGATGCTCCCTGAGTTACTCCAGCATTTTGCCCCTAACTTTATCGTCTCAGGTTACAAACACATCTGCTTCGGGGATAAGTTTACTTCTGCTTATCTTATAGTAGCAATGTTACAAAATTTTGAGATTTAAAAAATCAAGTCTGTAATTTATCCCATCAGATAAAGTATAAAAATAAGTTTATTTTGACACCTAATTCACTTTCATATCTCAAGTATTTAAAAAGTTATGGCCATTTTCATACTCGGAAATTAGCATCTTGTTCCCTATTGATTTTCTATGGACATAACAAAAAAGCTGTGATCGTGTGCAGTCAAAAGCCCATAACCTTCTTAAAAATTAAGAGAACTGAATGAAATTTTCAGTTATCGTAGATTGAACCATTCTGAAACAAATATAAAATAATCTTACTTGGATGACCTGAAATTAAAGCATATAATTAGTTAGTTACCCAAGTGTAGCTAATTTCAAACTTCAATTACTAGATCTAAACATCTATCCATTTCTTAATAAATGATTAACATTTTTAAATAGCCTAAGTGTCCAAATAATATTCATAAATAATTCACAATAAAACATGATTTTTAAATCTCATTTACATTCATTTATAGGCCAAATGGAAGGAATTTAGTGTTCAATTGCTGTAAATTAAAGTCCATTTAAATCAGCTTTCGAGTGGGATCCTGTGAACGCGCTGGTTTAGAACGTTCACATTGCGCTAGATTTGTGCCCTCAAATGCCCAGAAAAATACTGCGGGATATAATGGGCCCAAAATGAGCTACTCGCAATATTAAACTTTGTATAAAGGGATCTTAAGAAGCCCTTTTTAATGTAAAAATAAGCAGCATACCTTCTATTATTTGCTCTATGAGACCCTGACGGCTGCCGGTGGTCGCGGGTTTAGAGATTGATTTTTAAACTACTATAACTATTATACGAGGCCTTTAAAACTAATAATAGCTTTTGCGACGGGGTCTTCCAGCGATTTTTTGTTAATAATTAACTAGGCTGAACATCTTCGATTTGAACAGCCTAGAGAAAATCGCGTTTTAAACCCGCCCCCCTCTAAACGGCGCCAAAATCGCGCACACCCGCAGCGACAGATTTTCAGCGACGCTTCAGGTAGGCTTTGCAACATACCTACTTATAGCTCTCATCATTTTGTACACCCTCTCCCCAGCCCGAGGGAGGAGCGGCGCCCAGTCGGGGCGGCCCAGCCCGAGGGAGGAGCGGCGCCCAGTCGGGGCCGCCCAGCCCGAGGGAGGAGCGGCGCCCATGCCGGGGCGGCCCAGCCCGAGGGAGAAGCGGTGCCCAGTCGGGGCGGCCCAGCCCGAGGGAGGAGCGGCGACCATGTCGGGGCGGCCCAGCCCGAGGGAGAAGCGGTGCCCATGTCGGGGCGGCCTGGTGCGAGGCTGAGACGGTAACGGCACTCACGTGAGGGCGATCCGGCTCGGGGCTGGAACGGTGCTCCGGTGGCTGGGACGGTGTTCTGGCGGCGGTGGCCTGAGTCCGGGGTTCGGCCGTGGGCCAGCGGCTGCGTCAGCAGGACTGGTGGGCGGCAGCTTCGACCACCCGCGGTGTTTGAGCCGCGGGACAGTTGTAACATCGCCCGGGGGGTATCGCCTCAGCGCAGAGGGAGAAGAGGAGGGAAGAGACTGGAGACCAAAGACTTTTGCCTCCATCACAGTGAGGAGATGTTGGGTGGACTCACTGTGGTGGATGTTAATATGTGTTTATTGTTGTTTTTTATTGTATTGTATTGTATGTTTGACTGCTGCAATTTCGTTCAGACTTCGGTCTGAATGACAATAAAGGCTATCTAATCTAATCTAATCTTATGTTTTACTGTTCTAATGAAAAGGAAAAGTTATCTTTGTCTGCTTCATTGTCCCAGCTATTGACAATCAGCTATACTCCATTTTCCTTGAAGTTTGTCCCCTTTGATGTCTGGTTTTCACACCTCGCCCTTCCTTATCTCTGTGTCTCCCCCCCCCCCCCCACCCACCCCCGGACTCTCAGTCTGAAGATGGGGCTCGACCCGAAACATCAATGGAGGAATCATTGGTGGGATAACATTGTAAAATGATGGCATGTGTTGTCAGGGCGACTGCCTCAACCCCCAGACAGGTGAGTGAGGGGGCGGGGCATCCAGGGGCGGGGCAGTGAGGGGGTTAATGAGGGGGCGGGGCAACTAGGGGGCGGGGCAGTGAGGGGGTTAATGAGGGGGGCGGGTCAGTGATGGGCGGGGCAGTGAGGGGAATGAGGGGGCGGGGCAACGAGGGGGCGGGGCAGTGAGGGGGGTAAGGAGGGGGGCGGGTCAGTGATGGGCGGGGCAGTGAGGGGAATGAGGGGGCGGGGCAACGAGGGGGCGGGGCAGTGATGGGCGGGGCAGTGAGGGGGTTAATGAGGGGGGCGGGTCAGTGATGGGCGGGGCAGTGAGGGGAATGAGGGGGCGGGGCAGTGAGGGGGCGGGGCAGTGAGGGGGCGGGGCAGTGGAGCGAGGCCGTTAGTGGGCGGGGCAATGAGGAGGGGCGGGGCTCACTCACCACGTGCACGGTCGGGGGGGACGCGAACTTTGGACGCAACCGGAAGTGTGCGGGGAGAGCGGAAGTACGCGGGGAGATGGCGGCGGCGGCGGCGGTGCTGAACGCGCTGGGGTAAAGTGGGAGAGAGAGTCCGGGTAGAGAGTTGTGTGTGTGTCAGTGTCAGTGTGTGTTTGTGTGTGTGTGTCAGTGTGTGTGTCAGTGTGTGTCAGTGTGTGTGTGTCAGTGTGTGTGTCAGTGTGTGTGTGTGTCAGTGTGTGTGTGTCAGTGTGTGTGTGTCAGTGTGTGTGTCAGTGTGTGTCAGTGTGTGTGTGTCAGTGTGTGTGTGTGTCAGTGTGTGTGTGTCAGTGTGTGTGTGTCAGTGTGTGTGTGTGTCAGTGTGTGTGTCAGTGTGTGTGTGTGTCAGTGTGTGTGTGTCAGTGTGTGTGTGTCAGTGTGTGTGTCAGTGTGTGTGTGTGTCAGTGTGTGTGTGTCAGTGTGTGTGTGTCAGTGTGTGTGTCAGTGTGTGTGTGTGTCAGTGTGTGTGTGTCAGTGTGTGTGTGTCAGTGTGTGTGTCAGTGTGTGTGTGTCAGTGTGTGTGTCAGTGTGTGTGTGTGTCAGTGTGTGTGTGTCAGTGTGTGTGTCAGTGTGTGTCAGTGTGTGTGTGTCAGTGTGTGTGTCAGTGTGTGTGTGTGTCAGTGTGTGTGTGTCAGTGTGTGTGTGTCAGTGTGTGTGTCAGTGTGTGTCAGTGTGTGTGTGTCAGTGTGTGTGTGTCAGTGTGTGTTTGTGTGTGTGTGTCAGTGTGTGTGTGTCAGTGTGTGTGTGTCAGTGTGTGTGTGTCAGTGTGTGTGTCAGTGTGTGTCTGTGTGTGTGTGTGTGTCTGTGTGTGTGTGTGTGTCTGTGTGTGTGTGTCAGTGTGTGTGTCTGTGTGTGTGTGTCAGTGTGTGTGTCAGTGTGTGTCTGTGTGTGTGTGTGTGTCTGTGTGTGTGTCTGTGTGTGTGTGTGTGTCTGTGTGTGTCTGTGTGTGTGTGTCAGTGTGTGTGTCTGTGTGTGTGTGTCAGTGTGTGTGTCAGTGTGTGTCTGTGTGTGTGTGTGTGTCTGTGTGTGTGTGTGTGTCAGTGTGTGTGTGTCAGTGTGTGTGTGTCAGTGTGTGTCAGTGTGTGTGTGTCAGTGTGTGTGTGTCAGTGTGTGTGTGTCAGTGTGTGTCTGTGTGTGTGTGTGTGTGTCTGTGTGTGTGTGTGTCTGTGTGTGTGTGTCAGTGTGTGTGTCTGTGTGTGTGTGTCAGTGTGTGTGTCAGTGTGTGTGTCAGTGTGTGTCTGTGTGTGTGTGTGTGTCTGTGTGTGTGTGTGTGTCAGTGTGTGTGTCTGTGTGTGTGTGTCAGTGTGTGTGTCAGTGTGTGTCTGTGTGTGTGTGTGTGTCTGTGTGTGTGTCTGTGTGTGTGTGTGTGTCTGTGTGTGTGTGTGTGTCTGTGTGTGTGTGTCAGTGTGTGTGTGTCAGTGTGTGTGTCAGTGTGTGTCTGTGTGTGTGTGTGTCTGTGTGTGTGTGTGTGTCAGTGTGTGCGTGTGTGTCAGTGTGTGTGTCTGTGTGTGTGTGTCAGTGTGTGTGTGTGTGTGTGTGTGTCAGTGTGTGTGTGTGTGTCTGTGTGTGTGTGTCAGTGTGTGTGTCTGTGTGTGTGTGTGTGTCTGTGTGTGTGTGTGTGTGTCAGTGTGTGTGTGTGTCAGTGTGTGTGTGTCTGTGTGTGTCAGTGTGTGTGTGTGTCAGTGTGTGTGTGTCAGTGTCTGTGTGTGTGTGTGTGTCAGTGTGTGTGTGTGTGTGTGTGTCAGTGTGTGTGTGTGTGTGTGTGTGTGTGTGTGTCAGTGTGTGTGTGTGTGTGTGTGTGTGTGTGTGTCAGTGTGTGTGTGTGTGTCTATAGAAGATCCAGTCCCTTCTATTTGTCCATTATACACAGCAACTTAAGGAACTGTAGACGCTGGAATCTTGAGCAAAACACCATGTGCTGGAGGAACTCAGCGGGTCAGGCAGCATCTGTGGAGGGAATGGACGGGGGACATTTTGGGTCTGCACCTATCTTCAGAGTAATGGGGAGAAAGTCTGAAGTGGAGTCCTGACTGAAATGTCGCCTGTCCATTCCCTCATGCTCATAAGTCACAGGAACAGAATTAGAGCATTCTACCCATCAAGTCCACTCTGCCATTCAATCATGGCTGATCTATCTCTCCCTCTTAACCCCATTCTCCTGCCTTCTCCCCATAACCCCTGACACCCATACTAATCAACAATCTCTATCCATTGACTTGGCCTCCACAGCCTTCCGTGGCAATGAATTCGGCAGATTTCCCACCCTCTGAAGAAATTCCTCCTCATCTCCTTCCTGAAGGAACGTCCTTTAATTCTGAGGCTGTGACCTCTGGTCCTAGACTCTCCCACCAGTGGATACATCCTCTCCACATCCACTCTATCCAGGCCTTTCACTGTTTGGTGAGGGAAGTGAGTATAAGACTCAGGAAACCATATTGCAGCTTTACAGGACTTCGGTGACAATAGACAATAGGTGCAGGAGTAGGCCATTCGGCCTTTCGAGCCAGCACTGCCATTCAATGTGATCATGGCTGATCATCCCCAATCAGTACCCCGTTCCTGCCTTCTCCCCATATCCCCTGACTCCACTATTTTTAAGAGCCTGCGTGAGGCTGCGATTGAAGGATTGCCTGCAGATGTAGATTGGCTTTTAGATGGAAGTGCAGGGAATAGAGGGATATGGATCATGATGAGATCAATGTAGCTGGGCATCATGTTTAGCACAGACATTGTGGGCCGAAGGGCCTGTTCCAATGTTGTGCTGTTCTATGTTCTAAAGGATGTACATCGGCGAGACCAAGCGCAGGCTCGGCGATCGTTTCGCTGAACACCTCCGCTCAGTCCGCCTTAACCAACCTGATCTCCCGGTGGCTCAGCACCTCAACTCCCCTTCCCATTCCCAATCTGACATTTCTGTCCTGGGGCTCCTCCACTGTCAGAGTCAAATTGGAGGAACAGCACCTCATATTTTGCTAGGGCAGCTTACACCCCAGTGGTATGAACATTGACATCTCTAACTACAAATAGCCCTTGCTTATTCCTCTCTCTCCATCCTCTCCCCCTTCCCAGTTCTCCCACCAGTCTCACTGTCTCCGACTACATTCTATCTCTGTCCCGCTCACTCCTCTGACATCAGTCTGAAGAAGGGTCTCGACCTGAAAAGTCACCCATTCCTTCTCTCCGGAGATGCTACCTGTCCCACTGAGTTGCTCCAGCATTTTGTGCCTATGTTCTAAAGGGTTGTGAAGGCACCTGCAGTATTTCGGAGAATTAAAACAAAGAAGGAGCAGGCTGGTTTACACCGAAGATAGACTCAAAATGCAGCAGTAACTCCGCATGTCAGGCAGCATCTCTGAATAAAAGGAATAGGTGATGTTTCGGGTCGAGACTCTTCTTCAGACTGAGTCTTGGGAGAGGTTAAACTAGAGATATGAAAAGATACAGAGTTGGCACCGATGATCATGGGTGTCCTCCCACACTCAAATGACCCTGTGTAAATTGCCCCTAGTGTGTGGGATGTGAAAGTGGGATAACATAGTACAGATGATTGTCAGTCGGCATGAACTCGGTGGGCCGAAGGGCCTGTTTATGTGCTGTATCTTTTCATTAATGAAGGACAATGGTCCATTCTATCTTTGTCCCACCCCCACCCCCGACATCAGTCTGAAGAAGGGTCTCGACCCGAAACGTCGCCCATTCCTTCTCTCCAGAGATGCTGCCTCACGCGCGGAGTTACTTTGATTTATACCAGCATCTGCAGTTCCTTCTTGCACAATGGTCCATTGTTGGGTGATCAAAGCATTAGGGTGATGGGAAGGAATTGCGGCTGAGTGTGCAGTTAGTGAGCGTTGTACTGTCTCCTTGTTGCAGGTACAGCGGGCAGCTGCTTGAAGAGGGTGCGTTGGCGCAGGGTGTGGAGGAGGGAGCCAGCAGTCAGCATTTCACAGCCGCCTGTGCCTGGCTGGTCTCACAGCTGAATGAGGTCAGCCTGCTGGAGGAACGCCTCACTCCAACCACAGGTGGGAAAACACAGTCACGTACGCATACAGTCACGCACACACACACAGTCACGCACACACAGTCACGCACGCACAGTCACGCACGCACACAGACACACACAGACACACACACGCACACAGCACACTCAATGTCTGCAACACCCTCAATGAACACAACACACACACACACTATACACATAATGTACAACAGACTCACAGCACACACAATATACAAAATACACAACAGTCAAGTTCTAAACATGCAAAGGACGTGGATAATACACGTACACAGACACAGCAAATGCTCAGCATCGACACAGCATAAAATGCACAGAGCTCTGAACATACGCTCAACGCATGCATAATGCAAGCTGCAAGGATGTATGTTCACACACGCACACACACGGACACACATACACACACACACGGACACACACACACCCCCACACGGACACACACACAAACACACACACTGTCCCAGATAAATACCAAAGTACACATGCCAGTTGAGCAAAATGAATCCAAGACCTATGCTCAGACAACATTCCTCCCTTAACATGGACACAAAGAGCTGGATTAACTCAACAGGACAGGCAGCATCTCTGGAGAGAAGGAATGGGTGATGTTTCGGGTTGAGACCCTTCAGAGTTTTATTTTCCAGCTATTGGATCTGGCTACAAAGGACAACAGATCAGTAAATCAGTCTGAAGAGGGAATCCAATCTGAAACATTACCTATCCATGCTTAGTTGAGAGATACAGCGTGGAAACAGGCCCTTCGGCCGATCGAGTCCATCTCGAACTGCGATCCCCGCACATTAACACTATCCCACATACATTAGGAGTGTGGGCGGAAAGCGGAGCACCCGGAGAAAACCCATGCAGGTCACGGGGAGAATGTACAAACTCCGTACAGACAGCACCCGCAGTCAGGATCGAATCCAGGTCTGTGTTCTCCAGAGATGCTGCCTGACCCGCTGTGTTACTCCAGCACTTGGGCATAAATGAATACTGGGGCAGCAGTTGGCATTGGTTGGCATGTTACACAGGGTGCTGGCACCAACCTTGTAGTAACGCTACTAATCCCATGTACCAGCAGTTGGTTTGTTGCCTTGTACACCCAGCTTGTCCAGATGCTTCATAACTATAGCGACAGTCTCTGCCTCCACCATCTCTGGCAGTCTGCTCCAACTTGCAAGCAACTTCTTGGTTGCAACTTTAGAATTTAGAGATACAGCGCGGAAACAGGCCCTTCAGCCAACCGAGTCCCCGCCGACCAGCGATCCCCGCACACTAGCACTATCCGACACACATTAGGGACAATTTACAATTTTACCGAAGCCAATGAACTTACAAACTTGTACGTCTTTGGAGTGTGGGAGGAAACCGGAGCACCCAGAGAAAACCCAGGGAGAACATGCAAACCGTACAGACAGAACCCATGATCTAGATCGAACCCGAGTCTCTGGCGGAGTGAGGCAGCAGCACTCCCTGCTGCGTCACCGCGCCGCCCTTTATATTGAGTAAGGCACAAATGAACGCTCGGTCCCAGGCAGCGTCTGGACTCACTGGTGGACACAAAGAGCTGGAGTAACTCAGCGGGACCAGCAGCATCTCTGGAGACAATAGACAATAGGTGCAGGAGTAGGCCATTTGGCTCTTCGAGCCAGCACCGCCATTCAATGTGATCATGGCTGATCATCCCCAATCAGTACCCCGTTCCTGCCTTCTCCCCATATCCGCTATTTTTAAGAGCCCTATGTAGTCTCTCTTGAAAACATCCAGAGAACCTGCCTCCACCGCCCTCTGAGGCAGGGAATTCCACAGACTCACAACTCTCTCTGTGAAAAAGTATTTCCTCATCTCCGTTCTAAATGGCTTATCCCTTATTCTTAATCTGTGGCCCCTGGTTCTGGACTCCCCCCAACATCGGGAACATGTTTCCTGCATCTAGCGTGTCCAAACCCTTAATAACCCTAAGATACCCTCTCATCCTTCTAAACTCCAGAGTGTACAAGCCCAGCTGCTCCATTCTCTCAGCAAATGACAGTCCCGCCATCCCGGGAATTAACCTTGTAAACCTACGCTGCACTCCCTCAATAGCAAGAATGTCCTTCCTCTAATTAGGGGACCAAAACTGCACACAATACTCCAGGTGTAGTCTCACTAGGGCTCTGTACAACTGCAGAAGGACCTCTTTGCTCCTATACTCGATTGCTCTTGTCATAAAGGCCAACATGCCATTCGCTTTCTTCACTACCTGCTGTACCTGCATTCTTACTTTCATAGACTGATGAACAAGGGCCCCCAGATCCCGTTGAACTTCCCCTTTTCCAAACTTGACGCAATTTAGATAGTAATCTGCCTTCCTGTTTTTGCCACCAAAGTGGACAACCTCACATTTATCCACAAGGAACAGGTGAGTGACTCATTCACGGGCTCTCTCTTGGTTCCACAGGACCCGCGGACGCAGAAAGCTTCCAGCTGGAGGTGAGTGGGCTGCTGAGCGAGCTGTACTGCCCCTACCCCTCCCTCACCACAGGGGACCCCACCACCAGGCTGAACGACAGCGAGCGCTGCCTCCAACTGCTCGGTAAGTGCTGCGTGGACACGCGTGGAACCGTGGCTTAGCAACGGTTTTAGTTTAGTTTAACACGGACGATTGGAGTAACTCAGCGGGACAGGCAGTATCTCTGGAGAGAAGGAATGGGTGATGTTTTGGGTCGAGACCCTTCGTAGTTTAGTTTAGAGATCTAGCGATTTAGACGAGGGAATTAAATGTGACATCTCCAAGTTTGCGGATGACACAAAGCTGGGTGGCAGTGTGAGCTGCGTGGAGGATGCTATGAGGCTGCATGGTGACTTGGATAGGTTGGGTGAGTGGGCAGAAGCATGGCAGATGAAATATAATGTGGATAAATGTGAGGTTATCCATTTTGTTCGCAAGACCAGGAAGACAGATTATTATCTGAATTATGTCAGATTAGGAAAAGGGGAGATGCAACGAGACCTGGGTGTGCTTGTACATCAGTCACTGAAAGTAAGCATGCAGGTACAACAGGCAGTGAAGAAAGCTAATGGCATGTTGGCCTTCATTGCGAGATGATTTGAGTTCAGGAGCAAGGAGGTCCTAGGGCAGCGGAGGCCAATTCACTGGATGTTTTCAAGAGAGAGTTAGATTTAGCTGTTTAAGAAGGAACTGCAGATGCTGGAAAATCGAAGGTAGACAAAAGTGCATGAGAAACTCAGGTGTGCAGCAGCATCTATGGAGCGAAGGAAATAGGCAACGTTTCGGGCCGAAGAAGGGTTTCGGCCCGAAACGTTGCCTATTTCCTTCGCTCCATAGATACTGCTGCACCCGCTGTGTTTCTCCAGCATTTTTGTCTACCTTCCGTTAGATTTAACTCTTGGGCCTAAAGGAATCAAGGGATATGGGGAGAAGGCAGGAACAGGGTACTGATTTTGGATGATCAGCCATGGTCACATTGAATGGTGGTGCTGGCTCGAAGGGCCGAATGGCCTCCTCCTGCACCTATTTTCTATGATTCTAGCAGGGAAGCATGGAAGGTACCTGGGGAGGGGGTGGTTTCAGTGGGAAGGGATGAGCTAACCAAGTAGATCTTTAGTCAAAAGTGGGATGGTGGGAAAGAGAGAAAAGAGCAAGGAAGAGAGTGGGAAAAGGGTTTCAATCTAGCGACAGGGCGGGTAGAGTTGCTGCCTCACAGCGCTGGAGACCCGGGTTCCATCTTCACCTCGGGTGCTGCCTGTGTGGAGTTTGCACGTTCTCCCTGTGACCGCATGGGTTTCCTCCTGTTGCTCCGGGATAGTGGGATAGCAACTAGTGTGAACGGGCGATGAATGGACTCTCCTGTTTCCATGCTTTATCTTTCAATTCAAATCCGCAGAGAAACATTGAAACATAGAAAATAGGTGCAGGAGTAGGCCATTCGGCCCTTCGAGCCTGCACCGCCATTCAATATGATCATGGCTGATCATCCAACTCAGTATCCTGTACCTGCCTTCTCTCCATACCCCCTGATCCCTTTAGCCACAAGGGCCACATCTAACTCCCTCTTAAATATAGCCAATGAACTGGCCTCAACTACATTCTGTGGCAGAGAATTCCAGAGATTCACCACTCTCTGTGTAAAAAATGTTTTTCTCATCTCGGTCCTAAAAGATTTCGCCCTTATCCTTAAACTGTGACCCCTTGTTCTGGACTTCCCCAACATCGGGAACAATCTTCCTGCATCTAGCCTGTCCTACCCCTTAAGAATTTTGTAAGTTTCTATAAGATCGCCCCTCAATCTTCTAAATTCTAGCGAGTACAAGCCGAGACACTCCAGTCTTTCTTCATATGAAAGTCCTGACATCCCAGGAATCAGTCTGGTGAACCTTCTCTGTACTCCCTCAAGAATGCCCTTCCTCAGATTAGGAGAACAAAACTGTACGCAATACTCCAGGTGTGGTCTCCAAGTTGAAGCCAACCTCTCCAATGTCGTAAGAAGGAACTTCAGATGCTGGTTTAAACCAAAGATAGATACAAAAGAAGGGTCTCGACCCGCAACGTCACCCATTCCTTCTCTCCAGAGATGCTGCCTGTCCCGCTGAGTTACTCCAGCATTTTGTGTCCATCCAATGTTGGTTGAGTCAGGGTGCAGGGAATGTTGATGAACATCCGAGACCAACCTTGGGAATGTGGGAATCTCATTCCTTCCGCAGACTGCCATTGTTGCTGGACCTGTTGAACCTGAGGTGGTTAGACTTTAATTAACCATAGGTGTGTGTGTGTGGAATTAATATGAGACCAAGCTTGATCCAACTGAAGACACAAGAGTCTGCAGATGCTGGAATCTTGGGCAAAGATGGCGGTGCAACTTATAAAACATCCCCAGCACTGTTTGTATCCCTGGTCGGGTTGAGCTTCATGGTTGATGATGGAGAAACTGTCCTGGAACCTGGGTGTCGTGGTTCATGGGCTCCTGAACCGTCTTCCCTTCCACTACATTCCTTCCTCCAGCTTCACAATTCGCAACCATTCCTTCCTCCAGCTTCACAATTCACAACTCTTCAATCCGTTAGTCTCACACCTTCCGTTGTCGACTCTCTGGCCCTTGACCACCATCTGCTGTCAACCCCCCTGTGGTCGACGTCTCTCTGTCAGGATTGGGAGAGGTCCTCTGACAAAGGCTTTTCACCTGAGACACTGCCTCTGATTCTCCTCCCGCAGGTGAGGCCTGACTGGCTGAGTACTTCCACCGCTTCTGCCTTTTATATGTGCAGGTGGGTGTGTGTGGACTGTGAGCAGAAGGGATACGAGGATCAGGCTGACCATGGTTTGGGTCGAGACCCTTCTTCAGGGGCGGCACGGTGGCGCAGCGGTAGAGTTGCTGCCTCACAGCGCCAAAGGACCGGGTTCAATCCTGACCATGGGTGCTGCCTGTACGGAGTTTGTACATACTCCCTGTGACTGCATGGGTTTTGTACATACTCCCTGTGCTCCAGTTTCCCTCGACATTCCAAAGAGATACAGGTGTGTAGGTTAATTGGCTTTGGCATAATTGTAAGTTGTCCCCTAATGTATAGGATAGTGCTATTAACGGAGCGATGGGCCAAATGGCTGTTTCCACGCTGTACCTTTAAAGTCTAAAGTAAAGGTCTTTCATTTTTCTTTAAACTATACCTTTCTTTAGACTCAATGTGTAGGAAGGAACTGCAGATGCTGGTTTAAACCGAAGAGAGGCACAAAATGCTGGAGTAACTCAGCGGGACAGGCAGCATCTCTGGAGAGAAGGAATGAGTGACGTTTCGGGTTGAGTCTGAAGAAGGGTCTCGACCCAAAAAGTCACCCATTCCTTCACTCCAGAGATGCCGCCTGTCCCGCTGAGTTGCTGCAGCTTTTTGTGTCCATCTTTAGACTCGGCCTAAACAAGGGTTTAGTTTGTAGAATGGTGGAAACGACTGCTTTTGCCCGCCGAGTCCACGCCGACCATCGATCATCACGTTCGCACCAGTTCCACCTTATCCCACTTTTCCATCCACTCCCTTCATACTGGGAACAATGTTATGGAGGCTACAAACCGGAGCACCCGGAGGAAACCCTCACCATCACAGGGAGAACGTACAAACTCCACACACACACACACACACACACAGACAGACAGAAACCGAGGTCACGATCAAACCCGGGTCTCTGGCGCTGCGAGGTAGCAGCTCTACCTGCTGCACCACCATCCTGACTAGAAATCTGATCTGCCCATTCCCTCCCTGCTCAAGATTCCAGCGTCTACCATTCCTTGGGTCAATGTAATCGGACCTGTTGCTAGGTGACAGCGATAAGCAATAGACAATAGGTGCAGGAGTAGGCCATTTGACCCTTCGAGCCAGCACCGCCATTCAATGTGATCATGGCTGATCATCCCCAATCATTACCCCGTTCCTGCCTTCTCCCCATATCCTCTGACTCCGCTATTTTTAAGAGCCCTATCTAGCTCTCTCTTGAAAGCATCCAGAGAACCTGCCTCCACCACCCTCTGAGTCAGAGAATTCCACACACTCACCACTCTCTGTCAGAAAACGTGTTTCCTTGTCTCCGTTCTAAATGGCTTAATCCTTATTCTTAAATTGTGGGCCCTGGCTCTGGACTCCCCCAACATCGGGAACATGTTTCCTGCCTCTAGCGTGTCCAAGCCCTTAACAATCTTGTATGTTTCAATGAGATACCCGCTCATCCTTCTAAACTCCAGAGTGCACAAGCCCAGCTGCTCCATTCTCTCAGCATATGACAGTCCCGCCATCCCGGGAATTAACCTTGTAAACCTACGCTGCACTCCCTCAATAGCAAGAATGTCCTTCCTCAAATTATAAGACCAAAACTGCACACAATACTCCAGGTGTGGTCTCACTAGGGTCCTGTACAACTGCAGAAGGACCTCTTTGCTCCTATACTCATGCAAGATCCATGTGTTGGGCTGCACACTAATACCCTGCGTCTAATCCCACCAGAAATTCCTGTTTAAGAAACAATTGCAGATGCTGGAAAAATCGAAGGTAGACAAAATTGCTGGAGGAACTCAGCGGGTGAGGCAGCATCTATGGAGAGAAAGGAATAGGCGACGTTTCGGGTCGAAGAAGGGTCTTGACCCGAAATGTCGCCCAGAAATTCCTGTTTTGTTGTTTGAGTGAAACCCATTACTATGGGACCTTCGAAAGTGAGGCACAGACACATAATTAAGCCTACTCTGTGTCTGCTAACTTTATAGTTTAGTTTGGAGATACGGCGTGGAAACAGGCCCTTCGGCCCACCAAGTCCGTGCCGACCAGCGCTATCCTACACACAATTTATAGCAAGCCAATTAACCTACAAACCTGTACGTCTTTGGATTGTGGGAGGAAACCGAAGATCTTGGAGAAATCCCACGGGAGAATGTACAAACTTCGCACAGACAGCAGCCATAAACGGGATGGAACCCGGGTCTCTGGCGCTGAAAGCGCTGTAAGGCAGCAACTCTACCGCTGCGCCACCGTGCCACCCCAAACTCTTCAATGGAAGATGGGAAACGTTTAGAGGGACGAAACAAAGTGCTGGAGTAACTCAGCGGGTCAGGCAGCATCTCTGGAGAGCATGGATAGGTGACGTTTCACAGAGTGCTGGAGTAACTCAGTGGGTCAGGCAGCATCTCTGGAGAGCATGGATAGGTGACGTTTCACAGAGTGCTGGAGTAACTCAGCGGGTCAGGCAGCATCTGTGGAGAACATGGATAGGTGACCTTTCACAGAGTGCTGGAGTAACTCAGTGGGTCAGGCAGCATCTGTGGAGAACATGGATAGGTGACGTTTCAGGTCGAGTTGTTGCCTCACAGTGCCAGAGACCCGGGTTTGTTCCTGACTACGTGTGCTGTCTGTACGGAGTTTGTACGTTCTCCAGGTGACCTGCTTAGGTTTTCCCTGTGTGCTCTAGTTTCCTCCCACATTCCAAAGATGTACAGGTTTGCAGGTTAATTGGCTTTGGTAAAAATTGTAAATTGTCCCGAGTGTGTGTTGGATAGTGCTAGTGTAGTAGTAATAGTTCCTGACTCCTCCAACTCTGCTGTCCGCAGTTACCAAACACAGTTTAAACAAACTCCCACATGTATCCCCTTCCAAACACAATCCTCTCAAATTTATTAATACGGGTGTCAGAGGTTATGGGGAGAAGGCAGGAGAATGGGGTTGAGACGGATAGATCTGCCATGATTGAATGACGTAGTAGACTTGATGGGCCGAATGGCCTAATTCTGCTCCAATCACTTATGAAACTGTAATTAACCCTACTGGCTCTGTTTTCTGATGCTACATCACAGAACATAGCACAATGTAGCACAGGAACAGGCCCTTCGGCCCACCGAGTCTATACCGACCGCAATGTTTAGTTTAGTTTAGAGATACAGCATGGAAACAGGCCCTTCGGCCCACCGAACCTATACCGACCACCATGTTTAGTTTAGTTTAGAGATACAGCGCAGAAACTGGCCCTTCGGCCCTCCGAGCCTATATCGACCACAAGTTTAGTTTAGTTTAGAAATACAGCGCGGAAACAGGCCCTTTGGCCCACCGAGTCCGCGTCCGACCAACGATCCCCAAACACTTCTTACCAAAGCCAATTAACCTACAAACCTGTACGTCTTTGGAGTGTGGGATGAAACCAGAGCACCCGGAGAAAACCCACATGGTCATGGGGAGAACGTACAAACATCGTACAGACAGCACCCGTAGTCAGGATGGAACCCGGGTCTCTGGCGCTGTGGGGCAGCAACTGTGCCACTGTGTTGGGTGGGTTGGGGGTGGGCATTGGGTGGCCTGTCTCTTGCGTGCTGATCCACTGCGCCTGTGCTTTCAGTGTTCCTGGGCTCGGAGCTGCAGGCAGCCAGACTCCTGCGGTCCAAGCGGCATCCACGTGGACAACACCGAGAGCCGGAGGATGCTGGTGGCGGTGACGGCAGTGCCCAAACCCTGGGGGAGCTGCAGGCACTGTGCCAAGCGGTGGGCGTTGGCAAACCAACACCGGGCATCCCCACAGCTCAGCTCTTCACAGAACTGGAAGATAAAGTAAGCAGCACACAGGAGTCTCAAACACAAAATGCTGGAGTAACTCAGCGGGACAGGTAACATCTCTGGAGAGAAGGAATGGGGATGTTTCATCCTAGCCACACACTCACCTCCCTGCTACCTTCAGGTAGAAAGTACAGGAGCCTGAAGACTGCAACGACCAGGTTCAGGAATAGCTACTTCCCCACAGCCATCAGGCTATTAAACTTGGCTCGGACAAAACTCTGAACATTAATGACCCATTATCTGTTATTTGCACTTTATCAGTTTATTTATTCGTGTGTATATTTACGTATATAATGGTATATGGACACACTGATCTGTTCTGTAGTCAATGCCTACTATGTTCTGTTGTGCTGAAGCAAAGCAAGAATTTCATTGTACTGTCAGGGTCACATGACAATAAACTCTCTTGACTTGAAGAAGGGCCTCGACCCAAAACGTCACCCATTCCTTCTCCCCAGAGATGTTGCCTGTCCCGCTGAGTTACTCCAGCATTTTGTGTCTACGATTTTAAACCAGCGTCTGCAGTCCTTTCCTACACGCAGAAGTTTTAGCTTTGTTTAGTTCACAGATACAGCATGGAAACAGGCCCTTCGGCCCACCGAGTCCACTCCGAACATCGCTCACTCGCTCACAGTAGTTCTATGTGATTCCACGTTCTCAGCCACTTCCTACACACTAGGGGCAATTCACAGAGGGATGTGGGAGGAAACTGGAGCACCCGGATGATACCCGCACTGTCACAGGGAGGTCGTGCAAACTCCACACAGACAGCAATTGGGGTCAGGATGGAACCCGGGTCTCTGGCGCTGTGAGGAAGCGGCTCTACCCGCTGCCGCCCAGTAATGGTGGCTGCCGCCAACAGAGATGAGTAATAAAAAGGAACTGCAGATGCTGGTTTATACCAAAGACAGACACAAAGTGCCGGGTCAGGCAGCACCTCTTCACCCCATAACCCCTGACACCCGTACTAATCAAGAATCTATCAATCTCTGCCGAAGACAATGTCCATGCCAGGGGCTGGCTAAAGTTGACCTAGAAGGAATGACGGTGTTTAGTTTAGAGATACAGCGCGGAAACAGGGCCTTCGGCCCACCGTGTCCGCACCGACCAGCGATCCCCGCACATTAACACTATCCTACACACACTAGGGACAATTTACATTGATAACAAGCCAATTAACCTACAAACCTGTGAGTCTTTGGAGTGTGGGAGGAAACCGAAGATCTTGGAGAAATCCAACGCGGTCACGGGGAGAACGTGCAAACTCTGTACAGACAGAGTCAGGGGGTAGAAGTGAGTGCAGTTGCTATTACTGACGGGAAGGTGTTTGAGAAGCTGAAACGTCTAGAGGCGGATAGGTCACGTCTGAAGAAGGGTCTCAACCCTAGTGAGACCACAGCTGGAGTATCGTGTGCAGTTTTGATCTCCCAATTTGAGGAAGGACATTCTTGCTATTGAGGGAGTGCAGCGTAGGTTCACCAGGTTAATTCCTGGGAGGGCGGGACTGTCATATGTTGATAGAATGGAGCGGCAGGGCTTGTATACTCTGGAGTTTAGAAGGATGAGAGGGGATCTTATTGTAACATATAAGATTATTAAGGGTTTGGACACGCTGGAAGCAGGAAAAATGTTCCTGATGTTGGGGGAGTCCAGAACCAGGGGCCACACAGTTTAAGAATAAGGGGTAAGCCATTTAGAACGGAGATGAGGAAAATCTTTTTCACCCAGAGAGTTGTGAGTCTGGGAAATTCTCAGCCTCAGAGGGCGGTGGAGGCTGGTTCTCTGGATGCTTGCAAGAGAGAGCTAGATGGGGCTCTGAAAGATAGGGGATATGGGGAGAAGGCAGGAACGGGGTACTGATTGTGGATGATCAGCTATGATCACTTTGAATGGCGGTGCTGGCTCGAAGGGCCGAATGGCCTACTCCTGCACCTATTGTCTATTGTCTATAACCTGAAACGTCCCAACTCATTCCTTGTCTGCAGAGTTGCTGCCTGTCCCGCTGAGTGACTCCAGAGTTTAGTGTGTATGGTGGGTTGAAGGGGCTGCAGCCATAGTGTATGGCTCTGTGACTGTGCACACACTTGCACACCACCTTGTAAGCATGTGGACATTAATGCACAGTTTGCGTGCATGCGCTGTGAAGATCACGTTAAGCCTCCCCATCCCTCCTGCTGAACCTAACCCGACCTTCTCTCCTGTGTTTCAGATCCGAGAAGCCATCGCAGGCTTGCCCGAGGGGACAGTGGGAAAACCGCTACTCAGCAAGAGTCTGGAGCCTGCCCAATGGGTACAGTTGTAGTGCAGAGGAAGGATCTGCTTTACACCGACAATAGACTCAAAAAGCTGGCGTCACTCAGCGGGACAGGCAGCATCTCTGGAGAGAAGGGATGTGTGATATCCTGGGCCCTGACCCGAAACGTCACCTATTCTTTCTCTCTGCCTGTCCCGCTGAATGACGCAAGCGTTTTGCTTCCATCTTCGGTACAGATGTTTCACAGCAAGGCGTAGCATCCGCTGTTCTCCCAAACGTTTTTAGTTTAGAGATACAGCGCGGAAACAGGCCCTTCGGCCCACCGAGTCCGCACTGACTAGCGATCGCCCATTCACACACTAGTTTAGTTTAGAGATACTGCTCGGAAACAGGCCCTTCGGCCCACCGGGTCCGCACCGACCAGCGATCCCCGTGCACAAACACTATCCTACACACACTGGGGGCAATTTACACATACACTAAGCCAATTAACCTACATACCTGTACATCTTTGAACTGTGGGAGGAAAGATCTCATAGACGACCCACTCGCTCACGGGGAGAAAGTGTAAACTCCATACAGACAGCACCCGTAGTCGGGATCCATATCTCTCCATTCCCAGCATATCCATGTGCCTATCTAAAACCCTCAAGCACCATTATAGTACCTGCCCCATCCTCACCCCTGGCAACGCGTTCCAGGCACCCACAAATCAAAAAGGGCCACTTTTCAACAAAATTGTATAAGGGGTAAGAGTGTTGTAAAAACAAGCCTGAAGGCTTTGTGTCTCAATGCAAGGAGCATTCGTAATAAGGTGGATGAGTTGAATGTGCAGATAGCTATTAATGACTATGATATAGTTGGGATCACGGAGACATGGCTCCAGGGTGACCAAGGCTGGGAGCTGAACATCCAGGGATATTCAATATTCAGGAGGGATAGAGAGAAAGGAAAAGGAGGTGGGGTAGCGTTGCTGATTAGAGAGGAGATTAATGCAATGGAAAGGAAGGACATTAGTTTGCAGGATGTGGAATCGGTATGGGTAGAGCTGCGAAACACTAAGGGGCAGAAAACGCTGGTGGGTGTTGTGTACAGGCCACCTAACAGTAGTAGTGAAGTTGGAGATGGTATCAAACAGGAAATTAGAAATGCGTGCGACAAAGGCAAAACAGTTATAATGGGTGACTTCAATCTACATATAGATTGGGTGAATCAAATTGGCAGGGGTGCTGAGGAAGAGGATTTCTTGGAATGTATGCGGGATAGTTATCTAAATCAACATGTAGAGGAACCAACGAGAGAGCAGGCTATTTTAGACTGGGTATTGAGTAATGAGGAAGGGTTAGTTAGCAGTCTTGTTGTACGTGCCCCCTTGGGCAAGAGTGACCATAATATGGTTGAGTTCTTCATTAGGATGGAGAGTGACATTGTTAATTCAGAAACAATGGTTCTGAACTTAAAGAAAGGTAACTTTGAGGGTATGAGACGTGAATTGGCCAAGATTGACTGGCAATTAATTCTAAAAGGGTTGACGGTGGATATGCAATGGAAGACATTTAAAGACTGCATGGATGAACTACAAAAATTGTTCATCCCAGTTTGGCAAAAGAATAAATCAGGGAAGGTAGTGCATCCGTGGATAACAAGGGAAATCAGGGATAGTATCAAAGCGAAGGATGATGCGTACAAATTAGCCAGAAAAAGCAGCATACCGGAGGACTGGGAGAAATTCAGAGACCAGCAGAGGAGGACAAAGGGCTTAATTAGGAAAGGAAAAATAGATTATGAAAGAAAACTGGCAGGGAACATAAAAACTGACTGCAAAAGTTTTTATAGATATGTGAAAAGAAAGAGATTAGTTAAAACAAATGTAGGTCCCTTGCAGTCAGAAACGGGTGAGTTGATCATGGGGAACAAGGATATGGCGGACCAATTGAATAACTACTTTGGTTCCGTCTTCACTAAGGAAGACATAAATAATCTGCCGGAAATAGCAGGGGACCGCGGGTCAAAGGAGTTGGAGGAATTGAGTGAAATCCAGGTTAGCCGGGAAGTGGTGTTGGGTAAATTAAATGGATTAAAGGCCGATAAATCCCCAGGGCCAGATAGGCTGCATCCCAGAGTACTTAAGGAAGTAGCTCCAGAAATAGTGGATGCATTAGTAATAATCTTTCAAAACTCTTTAGATTCTGGAGTAGTTCCTGAGGATTGGCGGGTAGCAAACGTAACCCCACTTTTTAAGAAGGGAGGGAGAGAGAAAACGGGGAATTACAGACCAGTTAGTCTAACATCGGTAGTGGGGAAACTGCTAGAGTCAGTTATTAAAGATGGGATAGCAGCACATTTGGAAAGTGGTGAAATCATTGGACAAAGTCAGCATGGATTTACAAAAGGTAAATCATGTCTGACGAATCTTATAGAATTTTTCGAGGATGTAACTAGTAGCGTGGATAGGGGAGAACCAGTGGATGTGGTGTATCTGGACTTCCAGAAGGCTTTCGACAAGGTCCCACATAAGAGATTAGTATACAAACTTAAAGCACATGGCATTGGGGGTTCAGTATTGATGTGGATAGAGAACTGGCTGGCAAACAGGAAGCAAAGAGTGGGAGTAAACGGGTCCTTTTCACAATGGCAGGCAGTGACTAGTGGAGTACCGCAAGGCTCAGTGCTGGGACCCCAGCTATTTACAATATATATTAATGATCTGGATGAGGGAATTGAAGGCAATATCTCCAAGTTTGCGGATGACACGAAGCTGGGGGGCAGTGTTAGCTGTGAGGAGGATGCTAGGAGACTGCAAGGTGACTTGGATAGGCTGGGTGAGTGGGCAAATGTTTGGCAGATGCAATATAATGTGGATAAATGTGAGGTTATCCATTTTGGTGGCAAAAACAGGAAAGCAGACTATTATCTAAATGGTGGCCGACTAGGAAAAGGGGAGATGCAGCGAGACCTGGGTGTCATGGTACACCAGTCATTGAAAGTGGGCATGCAGGTGCAGCAGGCAGTGAAGAAAGCGAATGGTGTGTTAGCTTTCATAGCAAAAGGATTTGAGTATAGGAGCAGGGAGGTTCTGCAGTTGTACAGGGTCTTGGTGAGACCACACCTGGAGTATTGCGTACAGTTTTGGTCTCCAAATCTGAGGAAGGACATTATTGCCATAGAGGGAGTGCAGAGAAGGTTCACCAGACTGATTCCTGGGATGTCAGGACAGTCTTATGAAGAAAGACTGGATAGACTTGGTTTATACTCTCTAGAATTTAGGAGATTGAGAGGGGATCTTATAGAAACTTATAAAATTCTTAAGGGGTTGGACAGGCTAGATGCAGGAAGATTGCTCCCGATGTTGGGGAAGTCCAGGACAAGGGGTCACAGCTTAAGGATAAGGGGGAAATCCTTTAAAACCGAGATGAGAAGAATTTTTTTCACACAGAGAGTGGTGAATCTCTGGAACTCCCTGCCACAGAGGGTAGTCGAGGCCAGTTCATTGGCTATATTTAAGAGGGAGTTAGATGTGGCCCTTGTGGCTAAGGGGATCAGAGGGTATGGAGAGAAGGCAGGTACGGGATACTGAGTTGGATGATCAGCCATGATCATATTGAATGGCGGTGCAGGCTCGAAGGGCCGAATGGCCTACTCCTGCACCTAATTTCTATGTTTCTATGTTTCTAACTCTCTGTGTTTTTAAATATAAACATGCCCCGCACATCTCATTTAAGCTTTGCCCTACTCGCCTTAAAGCTATGCCCTCTAGCATTAGATATTTCCATCCTAGGAAAAAGGCTGTGATCGTCTACCCTATCTGTGCCTCTCATCTTTTTATATACTGATATCAGCTCTCTCCTTAACCTCTGGTGTTCCAGATAAAACAATCCATGTCCGTGCAACCTCTTCTTGTGGATAACCCTCCCTAAACCAGTCATCATTCTTGTAAATCTCCTCCACACCCTCTCCAAAGCCTCCACACCCTTCCTGTAATGGGGCAACCAGAACTGCCAATACAGCCTAACCAAAGTCCTATAAAGATGCATCAAGACTTAGAACTCAATACCCTGACCAATGAAGTCATGTAAAGAACACACCTGTGTAGGAAGGAACTGCAGATGCTGGTTTATACCAAAGATAGACACAAAGTCCTGGAGTAAAGGGCCTGTCCCACTTTCACGATCTAATTCACGACCTTTTTTACTCGTGGACATTTTTCATCAGGCTAGAAAAACGCCCCGACCTACTTGATGCCACGAGTACCTACGACTGGCATCACCACCTGCTACGACCTACCTACGACCTTGTGACGACCATGCTGCGAGTATGAGTCAAGGGCAAACTCGGCAGAGGTTGTGAAAGTGGGACAGGCGGTTAACTCTGCGGTTCGGGCAGCAACTCTGCAGAAAAAGGATGGGCGACTTCTTGGGTCGGGACCCTTCTTCAGAGCAGCCATATTGGGCTAGTCCCATTCACCAGCATTTTAGCCCGTAGCTTTCTAAACCTTTCCTCTGCATACATCTTCCCAAATGATGTTGAAAATTGTACCCACTTCTATAGGTTAAAATCTGTATTTTGTTCCAGCCATGATTTCGTTTCCTTTAGAGATACAGCGCGGAAACAGGCCCTTCGGCCCACCGAGTCCGTACCACCCTGTTCACCAGCACTATCCTACACACACTATGAATAATTTACACTTTTTTGTTACTGAAGCCCAATTAATCTACTAACCTGTACGTTTTTGGAGTGTGGGAGGAAACCAGAGATCCTGGAGAAAACCTACACAGGTCACGGGGAGAACGTACAAACTCCGTACAGACAGCACGCGGGTCTGGCGGTAGAGCGCATAGCGGTAGAGTTGCTACCTTTTCAGCACCATAGACTGATCCTGACTACAGGTGCTGTCTGTATGGAGTTTGCACGTTCTCCCCGTGACCTGCGTGGGTTTTCTCCATGATCTTCGGTTTCCTCCCACACTCCAAAGACGTACAGATTTGTAGGTTAATTGGCTTGGTATAAATGTAAACTGTCCCTAGTGTGTGTAGGATAGTGTTAGTTTCCACGCTGTATCTCTGAACTCAACCAAACTAAGCACCCATAGTCAATAGACAATAGGTGCAGGAGTGGGCCATTCGGCCCATCGAGCCAGCACTGCCATTCAATGTGATCATGGCAGATCATCCCCAATCAGTACCATGTGTACTCTAGACAGGATCGAACCGGGGGTTTGTGGCGCTGTAAGGCAGCAGCTCTACCGCTGCGCCACCCCAGTCGTGGCTGTGAATGCACGGGCAGCGAGGGCTAGTAGGATCGGGATCTGGGTGGCCGAATGAGAGTGGGTGGATCGGGCGGTTCCTCTTCAGGGCAGATAAACAGAAGGTGGATCATTCCCGCCTGTCGCCCGCCCGCTAACACTCGGCATTCCCTGTCCCAGGAACATCTGGAGCAGATCCAGCAGGCCATGTGCGTGGAGTACGAGTGCCGCAGGCAGATGTTGATCAGCCGGCTGGACGTGACCGTGCAGTCGTTCCACTGGTCCGAGCGAGCAAAGGTCAGTAACACAGTAACAGCGGCCGGAGGGAGATACAGCCGTCTCACAAACTGACCACCAACTAGAACTGGGGGCCCAGCGTTGGCCTCATCGTACTGCCGGAGAATTCCCCAGGGTGCTTGTCATTCAGTTTAGATTGAATGAATGTCACGTAACAAGTCAGTGACATTCTTTGCTTGCACACACCAAGGTATGCAAATAGTCACCACATTATTTGTTACAAAGTTGTTGTTGTCCCCCCGGCAGCGGGAGATACAGCGCAGAAACAGCACACCGAGTCCCCGCAGACCAGCGATCACCGCACACTAACACTGCCCTACATACATCAGGGACAAATATTACATTTATACCAAGCCAATCAACCTACAAACATGCTTGTCTTTGGAGGTAGACAAAAATGCTGGGAGAAACTCAGCGGGTGAGGCAGCATCTATGGAGCGAAGGAAATAGGCAACGTTTCCAGTCGAGACCCTTCAGCTGCTGCCTTTGGAGTGTGGGAAGAAACCGGAGCCCTCAGAGAATGGCGGTCACGGTGGAGCTGCTGCCTCACAGCGCCGGAGACCCGGATTCGATCCCGACTACGGGTGCTGTCTGTACGGAGTTTGTACGTTCTCCCCGTGACCTGCGTGGGTTTTCTCCGAGATCTTCAGTTTCCTCCCACACTCCAAAGACTTACAGGTTTGTAGGTTAATTGGCTTGGTGTAAATGTAAATACAATTGTTCCGAGTGTGTGTAGGGTAGTGTTGTGTTAATGTGCGGGGATCGCTGGTCGGCACGGACCCGGTGGGCCGAAGGGCCTGTTTCCGCGATGTATCTAAACTAAACAAAAATAAACAAAGAAAAACCCCACGCGGTCTCGGGGAGAACGTACAAACTCCGTACAGACAGCACCCGTAGTCAGGATCGAACCTGAGTCACTGGCGCTGTGAGGCAGCAACTCTACCGCTGCGCCACCGTGCCGCCCATACCATGTACCAAGGTACAGTGAAATCTGTTTTTGTATACATTTCAGTACAAGTATCACCTTAGAACAGCATCTCAGATACAGTTCGAGTGTAGTACACTGAGACAGTAGACCCGACACTGAGCTGAAACCCTTCTTCACACTGATCCGTTGCTGAAGGTGCTCCTCAGGTTAGGTGTGGGAATGTAGGTACATGGCAAGCTGTGGTTCACCTGACTGCAGCTGCTGGAGATCTGGGCCAGTGTGTGTGTGTGTGTGTGTGTGTGGTGAGAGTTTGGTTTGTGTTGCAGCATCGCGGGGCGGCGATGGGTCAGCTGTACAACCCCCTGAGAAGTTCGCTGTGCCGCAAGGCGGGGGTGACCCTCGCCCACCTACTGTCCGCCCGGGAGGACCTCTCCATCATCACCAGAACCACCAGCCGGAGTGTCCGTGAGAAGACTGCTTGTGCCATCAACAAGGTGAGAATCAGTTTAGAGATACAGCGCGGAAACGAGTCCGCACCGACCAGCGATCCCCACACTATCCTACACACACAATACACAATAGGTGCAGGAGTAGGCCATTCAGCCCTTCGAGCCAGCATCGCCATTCAATGTGATCATGGCTGATCATCCCCAATCAGTACCCCGTTCCTGCCTTCTCCCCATATCCCCTGACTCCGCTATCTTTAAGAGCCCTATCTAGCTCTCTCATGAGAGTTAGGGACAATTTACAACTACACCAAGAGAGTTAGATAGAGCTCTAGGGGCTAGTGGAATCAAGGGATATGGGGAGAAGGCAGGCACGGGTTATTGATTGGGGATGATCAGCCTTGATCACAATGAATGGCGGTGCTGGATCGTAGGGCCGAATGGCCTCCCCCTGCACCTATTTTCTATGTTTCTAATTAACCTACAAACCTGTACGTCTTTGGAGTTTTGGAGAAAACCGGAGCACCCGGAGAAAACCCACACAGGTCACGGGGAGAACGTACAGACAGCACCCATAGTCAGGATCGAACCCGGGTCTCTGGCGCTGTGAGGCAGCAACTCTACCGCTGTGCCGCCGGCTTGATGCAAGAGGAGGCAGGCAAGGTCACTCTCCTGTGTTTGCTGTTTGTCTGCACTGTATTACGTTAGAACATGGAACAGTACCGCACAGGAACTGGCCCTTCAGCCCACAATGTCTGTGCTGAACCTAGATTTACAAGGTTGATTCCCGGGATGGCGGGACTGTCATATGCTGAGAGAATGGAGCGGCTGGGCTTGTACACTCTGGAGTTTAGAAAGATGAGAGGGGATCTTGTTGAAACATATAAGATTATTAAGCGATTGGACACACTAGAGGCAGGAAACATGTTCCCCATGTTGGGGGAGTCCAGAACCTGGGGTTAAGAATAAGGGGTCGGCCATTTAGGACTGAGATGAGGAAACACTTTTCCACCCAGAGAGTTGTGAATCTGTGGAATTCTCTGCCACAGAGGGCAGTGGAGGCCAATTCACTGGATGTTTTCAAGAGAGAGTTGGATATGGCTCTTAGGACTAATGGAATCAAGGGATATGTGGAGAAAGCAAGAACGGGGTACTGATTTTGGATGATCAGCCGTGATCATGTTGCATGGCGGTGCTGGCTCGAAGGGCCGAATGGCCTACTCCTGCATCTATTGTCTATGTTTCCACGATTCTGTTCCCGAGGGTCCCAATATCCTTCTGCTTCACTTCCCAGATCCTGATGGGCCCGGTGCCGGATCGCGGGGGGAGACCTGGCGAGATGGAGCGGCCGATGGCCACGTGGGAAGGCAGGAGAAGTGGGGGCGAACGGAGGGATGGGGGCGACCGGAAAGACGGGGGCGACTGGAGACAGGAGAAGCGGAGAGGAGGCAAGGGGCGTAAGCACTGACTGCCCCCCCCCCCCCCCCCGGTGAGGAGTGGCGGGCTCCCTGCTGGCTCCGTGCGGGAAGGCCGTGGATGGTGGTGGCATTCCCGGACGGAGCAGTGCATCTCCTCCCCGTCTGTCTGCGGCGGGTGGGACCGCTGTAACTCCGCTGCTCCTTGCACCCCCCCGTCACACGGAGAAGACCAAGTGTGCAAGAAGGAACTGCAGATGCTGCTTCACACCGAAAACACACAAGATGCTGGAGTAACTCCGCGGGACAGGCAGCATCTCTGGAGAGAAAGAATGGGTGACGTTTCGGGTCGAGACCCTTCTTCAGACTGAGTCAGGAGAGAGGGGAACGAGAGATATATAGACAGTACTTAAGAGAAATGAATGAAAGATATGCAGAAAGCAATGGTAATCAGGGAAATGTGGAGCCAACAATGGTCCATTGTTGGCTGTGGGATAGGTGAAAGCAAGTTATAGAGACAATGAAACTTAATAGGTCGAGATCCTTCTTCAAACGATGGGTCTCGACACAAAACATCGCCCGTTCCTTCTCTAGAGACGCTGCCTGTCCCGCTGAGTTACTCCAGCTTTCTGTATCTGATTTCGAAGAGGGTAGACAGTGGGGCTGGTGAAAACGCACAGTGCTGTGGCTGATGTGTCCCTCGAGTCCCAGCTCCCCTCCCCACCGGCCATCTGATTGTGGCTGCCCTCGGCCACAGCGACACTGTACACAGCGCGGATTTATCAGGCTTCTGCTCGCCTCCATCACGGAGCCTCGCAAACAATAACTGCGGCCTGGATCTCTGTCTCTCTCTCCCTCTGTCTCTCCCTCTCTCTCCCCCAGCACTAATCGTGGACAGCATCATCGCAGTGTTACATTCTCTCTCCACCTCCACATCTGGTGTTACGGTTCCTACACTGGAGCCTCCATGAGGAGGGAACAGTTTGCAAAGTTTCTACATGTAAATGACAATTAATTATGTGATTTTTTTTTTTGGAGGGGTGAATATTTGCTGGGACTCAGGGCTGTGAGCACAAAGACATTTTTTTTATTTTTAAATAAAATTAAAATAATGTTTCCTGGTTCTGGATGGAGATTTCTTTTGGAGGGGAGATTCCAAACTTTATGTCAGTTATCAGTGGTGTAAGCAGTCGATGTCTCTGTGTGTGTGTCTCTCTCTCTCTCTCTCTCTCTCTCTGTCTCTCTCTCTCTCTGTGTCTCTCTCTATCTGTCTCTCTTTCTGTGTCTATCTCTCTGTCTCTCTCTGAGTCTCTCTCTCTCCTTGTGTCTCTCTGTCCCTCTCTATCTATCTGTCTCTCTCTGTGTCTCTTTCACTCTGTGACAGAGTGGGGCGTAACGCCAGCTACAAAGCCGAACCCTCACAAACCTGCACGTCTTTGGAGTGTGGGAGGAAAGCCGGAGTACCCGGAGAAAACCCACGCAGTCACAGGCGAAACGTACAAACTCCGTACAGACAGCACCCGTAGTTAGGATCAAACCTGGGTCTCTGGCGCTGTGAGGCAGCAACTCTACCACTGAGCCATTTATCCTGGTTATTTGCACTCTGGAGGGTTTTAACCCAAAACATCGACAACTCCCCCCCCCCCCCCCCCCCACACACAGATGTTGTTTGACACACCGAGTCCTTCCAGCAAGAATCTTCACTGCTACAGAATAAAAAATGAGCTTTATTTAGCAATATATCTACAAAAAACTGTCGCAGCTGGATCCAGCGCTGTTGTACGCCTGATGAACTGAGTACAAATCCTCGTCGGTCGCGTTGAACGCTGGGGTCGGTGAGGAGAACACGGCCTCCTGGCTCCTGATCCTCCCTCCTCGTCGCTTCCAGCCCTCCGTGTTGGCAATGGGTGAAGGGAGATAAATAACCGTGTCCTGTTCCCGGTGGGAGAACTGTGCAGGAAGGAACTGCAGATGCTGGGTTCCATCGGAGGTAGACACAAAATGCTGGAGTAACTCAGCGGGACAGGTGGCATCTCTGGAGAGAAGGAATGGGTGACATTTCTGGTCGAGACCCTTCTTTAGACTGAAGGTCAGGGGAGAGGGATACAGGAGGAGGCCATTCGGCCCTTCGAGCCTGCCCCACAATTCAATATGAACATTCAAAATCAGTACTTTCTCCCCCTATCCCTTGATTCCGTTAGCCCCAAGAGCTAAATCTAACTCTTGAATACATCTCGAATCCTGCTCCTTCGTCATGCCTCTACAGATCAGCCTGAGCAGAGAACAGTACAGCACAGGAACAGGCCATTCGGCCCACAATGTCTGTGCTGACGACATAATGCCAAGAGAAATCAGCCTCCTCTGCCCGCACGTGATCCATATCCCTCCATATCCATGTGCCTGTCTAAAAGCCTCGTAAACACCACTATCGTATCTGCCTCCACCCCCACCCCTGGCAGCTCGTTCCAGGCACCCACTTGCCCCACATATCCCCTTTAATCTTTGCCCCTCTCTCTGGATGAATGTGACACGTATACTTTATCCCCCAACCTTTGTGTCATAGAGTCATCGAGTGATACAGTGTGGAAACAGGCCCTTCGGCCCTACTTCCCCACCGGCCAACAATGTCCCAGCTACACTAGCCCCACCTGCCTGTATTTGGTCCATATCCCCCCCAGACCTGTCCTATCCATGTGCCTGTCTAACTGTTTATTAAACATTGGGATAGTCCCAGCCTCAACTACCTCCTCTGGCAGCTTGTTCCATACACCCACCACCCTCCTTTGTGTGAAAAGGTTACCCTTCAGATCCTATTAAATCTTTTCCCCTTCACCTTGAACCTGTGTCCTCTGGTCCTTGATTCCCCTACTCTGGGCAAGAGACTCTGTGCGTCTACCTGATCTATTCCTCTCATGATTTTGTACCCCTCTATAAGATCACCCCTCATCCTCCTGCGCTCCAGGGAATAGAGACCCAGCCTGCTCAAACACTTCCTGTAGCTCACACCCTCTAGTCCTGGCAACATCCTCGTAAATCTTCTCTGTATTCTTTGCAAGCTTGGCAACATCAAGGAAGAGGATGGGAGTGTGTGTGTGTGTGTGTGTGTGTGTGTGTGTGTGTGTGTGCGTGCGTGGGTGCGTGCGTGCGTGCGCGTGTGTGTGTGGACTGGCAAGGTAGAGTCTATCCTGCAATCGAGCTGGCGTGAGTTGGGCACAGTCTCGTGCGTGGAGCTGGCGACAGTCGGGCACAGCCTCGTGGAAGGAGCTGGCAGTGTTGGGCATAGTCTCGTGCGTGGAGCTGCCGTGAGTTGGGCACAGTCTCATGTGGGCAGCTGGCAGTGTTGGGCACAGTCTCGTGCGTGGAGCTGGCAGTGTTGGGCACAGTCTCATGTGGGCAGCTGGCAGTGTTGGGCACAGTCTCGTGTGGGCAGCTGGCAGTGTTGGGCACAGCCTCGTGCGTGGAGCTGGCAGTGTTGGGCACAGCCTCGTGTGTGGAGCTGGCAGTGTTGGGCACAGCCTCGTGCATGGAGCTGGCAGTGTTGGGCACAGCCTCGTGCATGGAGCTGGCAGTGTTGGGCACAGTCTCGTGTGGGCAGCTGGCAGTGTTGGGCACAGCCTCGTGGAAGGAGCTGGCATGACTTGGTGACCTCCGGCAGCCCCACCATCTCCGGCCGCTGGAGTTGAACGGACGGCCGACCCAGGTGGTCCCCATCGGACGATGCCGGCGAGAGGAGGGATGTGGGGAAGCCACTGACGCGGGAGCGAGGGCGTGTGCGTTTGGCCGGAGGGGAAGGCTGCCTGGGTTTTCCATGCCACACTCCCCGCTCAGATGTTGGAGTCGTGCTGCACGTGCATGTTGTCCATCTGCTCCAGGATTAGCGTGACTGCTGGGGGTCCCAGGGTCTCCTGCCTCCGCTCCAGCCTCTCCAGCCGCTCCCGTAGCTCAGCGAGCTGCCGCCGCAGTGTGGCGTTGTCCTCCTCCAGCCCTGCCTTCGCTCGATGTAGATCCGCGTTCTCCAACGCCAGCTGGCTTCCTCGCTGCGGGCATGAGGGGGGAACGAGAGGGGGTTACAGTGAGGTGGGGGGTACATTACCAGCCAACAACTCCTCCTGGACCACCCAGATCCAAGCAACAGCCACAAAAGCACGCCAACGCCCACCTTAGAAGCGTAGGGGGTTCAGCATGCCCCCCCCCCCCCCACACAACTCTCACCAACTCCTACAGATGCATCTTGCCGGGATGCATCACGGCACGGTTTGGGAACAGCTCCATCCAAGACCGCAATAAATCGCAGAGGATTGTGGACGCAGCCCAGACCATCACACAGACCAACCTCCCTTCCATTGACTCCATCTACACCTCACGCTGCCTCGGCAAGGCCAGCAGCATCATCAAGGACCAGTCTCACCCCGGCCACTCCCTCTTCTCCCCTCTCCCATCGAGTAAAAGGTACAGAAGTGTGAAAACGCACACCTCCAGATTCAGGGACAGTTTCTTCCCAGCTGTTATCAGGCAACTGAACCATCCTACCACAACCAGAGAGTGGTCCTGACCTCCCATCTACCTCATTGGTGACCCTAGGACTATCCTTGATCGGACATTGCTGGCTTTACTTTGCACTAAACGTTATTCCCTTATCATGTATCTGTACACTGTGAATGGCTCGATTGTGATCATGTATTGTCTTTCCGCTGACTGGTTAGCACGCAACAAAAGCTTTTCACTGTACCTCGGTACACGTGACAATAAACTAAACTGTAAAGTGATTTGTCGGGTGAGGTGGGAGGTCCATTGGAAGAGATAGACACAAAATGCTGGAGTAACTCAGGTCAGGCAGCATCTCTGGAGAACATGGGTGGGTGACCATTTGGGTTGGGACCCTTGAAGAAGGGTCCCATATGGCACCAATCTTTTTTTTCTCCACAGATGCTGCCTTACCCACTGTGTTCCTCCAGCACTTTGTGTTTATCTCTTCAACCAGCAAGTGCAGTCTGGTTGTTATGGAGATGACAGCTCAACAAAGATGGAGATACATTGATCTGTTTCCACTAGTGGCAGAGTCTAGGACCAGAGGTCACAGCCTTAGAATTAAAGGACGTTCTTTTAGGAAGGAGATGAGGAGAAATTTCTTTAGTCAGAGGGTGGTGAATCTGTGGAATTCTTTGCCACAGAAGGCTGTGGAGGCCAAGTCAGTGGATATGTTTAAGACAGAGATAGATAGATTCTTGATTAGTACGCGTGTCAGGGGTTATGAGGAGAAGGCAGGGGAATGGGGTTAGGAGGGAGAGATAGATCAGCCATGATTGCATGGCGGATGGCTGAATGGCCTATTTCTACTCCTATCACTTATGCCATGATTCACAAGTTATAGGAGTAGAATTAGGCCATTCGGCCCATCGAGTCTACTCCGCCATTCAATCCTGGCTCAAACATTTTGGTGTAGATTTGATGGGCCGAGTGGCTTAATTCTACTCCTATAACATGACCTTATGACCTTCTGACCTATGACCTGCAGATGCTGGAATCTGGAACCTTTCCCTTCCACCCTACCCACCCCCTACAGTTCCAACCCCCTCCCGACATCACCCAACCTTTAACCCCCCCCCTTACACACACCAATACACCCTCCCCTCCCCCCTTCACCTATACTCCCTTCCACCAGACTCTTCCACCACGCACCCTTCCACCCACCATCCCCAAACCGCCCTCTCCCTTCCACCCCCCTCTCTCCCCCAACCATCTCCCTCTATCCCCGTCCCCACTGCCTTACACCCCCTTCCTTTACCCCCCCACCCCTCTTCCCCTTCCACCCCCATCCCCTCTCTTACACGTCCCCTCCTCCCCCTCCCCCCCCTCCTTCCTTGTCCCCTCCCCCCTCCCTCCTTGTCCCCTCCTCCCCCTCCCCCCTCCCTCCTTGTCCCCTCCCCCCACCTTACCTGTTCAGCCAGGTGCAGCCTGTGTGCCCACTGCTGTACGTCCGTGCTACTGGGGGGCGGTAAGGGGGCGGTGGGCTGAGTTGCGGGCCCCGTGGTCTCGCCCGTCTCGCCGGCGTTGGGGCCGGGGTCCGGCGGCTCTGGGAGGGGGGGCTCGGTCTGAGTGGAGCGGTGGGCCAGGGCGGCACTCGTGCGGTCGGGCGGCGCCAGGGGGTGGTCGCGGCCGTTGTGCCCAAGCTCAGCGGCGTCCACCTGAGGATAGGCGAAGATGTCGGGGTTGCTGCCTGCGGGGGTCGACAGAGAGCACGGTCACACCCTGGCAACAAGAGCTTTCCACTGTACCTCACTGCATGTGACAATAAACTACACTCTAACTGAGCACGGCACGGTGGCGCAGCGGTAGAATTGCTGCCTGTGTTCCCAACCCCATCAATACTTGGGATGGGTTGGGCAGCGTACAACTAATTAGACGAACAACTCCTCATATTTCGCTTAAGCAGCTTTCAACCCAGCGGTATGATTCATGATTTCTCTAACTCTGACTTAGAAACATAGCAAAAACATAGAAAAATAGGTGCAGGAGCAGGCCATTCGAGCCAGCACCGCCATTCACTATGATCATGGCTGATCATCCAAAATCAGTACCCCGTTCCTGCTTTTTCCCCATATCCCTTGATTCCTTTAGCCCTAAGAGCTAAATAACTTTTTGCGAACTTCAAGAAACCCCCCCTCCCCACAACCTTGCACCTCTCTGCCTGTACTACGGTGGTGAGTTTTGTTTTGAATCATTTTATTATTGTACATATTATTGCAAACAATTGAATACATTACTTTTGGTTAAAAAAAGTGATGAATTAGGGAACATTACGTGTATTTTTTACATATGTTCTCTACATCGGTGAGGCCAAGAGCAGGCTGGGCGATCGCTTCACCGAACACCTCCGCTCAGTCCGCCTAAACCTACCTGATCTCCCGCTTGCCAAACCCTTCAACTCCCCCTCCCATTCCCACACTGACCTTTCTGTCCTGGGCCTCCTCCACTGTCAGAGTGAGGCTAAACGCAAATTGGAGGAACAGCACCTCATATTTCGCTTGGGCAGCCTGCACCCCAGTGGTAAGATTATTGATTTCTCTAACTTTGACTTCTCTAACTTCCAAGTTACCCCCCTCCCCGCACCTCTCTCCCTGTGCCCCACCTGAACGGACCCCTATTTTTCCAACTATCCCACCCTCCTTTCACCTCCTCCCCCTTCCCTTCCACCCCCATCCTTTCCTCTGGCTTCCCATCGCGCTCCGCCTCTTTCTACATCTCCTTCCTTTGTCTCTCCTTTTCATCTCCGACCCTTGTCCACCCGTCTGCTGATCAACCCCCCCCCCCCCCCCCCCCCCCCCCGCTATCTCCTTCACCTGCATCCACCTATCACTCACTAGGCTTTGTCCCGCTTGGTTAGTTATCCGTCTGTGGAAGGGTCCCGACCCGGATTGCCACCAATCCACGTTCTCCAGAGATCAACGCAAACTGCTGGAGTAACTCAGCGGGACAGGCAGCATCTCTGGAGAGAAGGAATGGGTGACGTTTCGGGTCGAGACCCTCCTTCAGACTGAGAGTCGGGGAGAGGGAAACGAGAGATATAAACAGTGATGTGGAGAGACATAGAACAAATGGATGAAAGATTTGCAGAAAAGTAAGTATGATAAAGGAAGCAGTCCGTTGTTGGCTGTGAGCTAGGTGAAAATGAGTTACAGACAATGAAACTCAACAAGACACCAGTGAACCCAGTAAAATGACTCGGGTGGGTGAGGGACGGAGAGAGAGGGGGATGCAAGGGTTGCTTGAAGTTAGAGAAGTCAATGTTCATACTGCTGGGTTGTACGATCCAGAGATGCTGCCTGACCTGCTGAGTTACTCCAGCACTTTGTAACTTTTTTTGTCCTGGCCCCACCACTCTGCCAGTTTTCTCCCCTCTCGACTCCAAATAGTCTGAAGAAGGGTCCTGACCCGAAACATCGGCCTATCCACCTCCTCCAGAGATGTTGCCTGACCCGCTGAGTTACTCCAGCACTTTGTGTCTCTCTGTACTGCAGTACGATCCTGTGGATGTCGGTGCAGAGTGAAGGAGCTGCACTGTCAGTCTCAGCCCAGCAGAGGGCAATGGAGGCCACAGTCTCCCCTGAAGGAGATTCAAGCCGTCCTGAATCGACCCAGGAAGGAACTGCAGATGCTGGTTTAAGCCAAAGATAGACACAAAATGCTGGAGTAACTCAACGGGACAGGCAGCATCTCTGGAGAAAAGGAATAGGTCACCTTTCTGGTTGAGAAGAAGGGTCGCAACCTGAAACGTCACCCATTCCTTCTCTCCAGAAATGCTGCCTGACCCGCTGAGTTACTCCAGCTTTTTGTGTCTATCTTCCACCTAACCCACTGGTGGATGGACAATGGCCATGTTCACAAGTGACAGGAGTAAAATTAGGCCATTCGCCCCATCGTCTACTCCGCCATTCAATCATGGCTGATCTATCTCTCCCTCCTAACCCCATTCTCCTGCCTTCTCCCCATAACCCCTGACTCCGTACTAATTCAGAAGTCTACAACACAAATCCAGGGACAGCCAACATTACAGCAGGAATACAAATAAATTCTCCAAAGTCGTGCAGGTTTGCAGGTTAATTGGCTTGGTATAAATGTAAATTGTCCCTAGTGTGTGTAGGATAGTGTTAGTGTGCGGGGATCGCTGGTCGGCGCAGACTCGGTGGGCCGAAGGGCCTGTTTCCATGCTGTATCTCTAAAGTAAACTATCCAAAGACAAAGGCTTGTGAGGGTTGTGGAGGGTTCTCAGCTTGAAGCAAGCAGTCAAAGTCAGCTCGAACAGCCCAGTCAATGAACAGCAACTCCCTGTAAAAGCTAATAAGAAGGAACTGCAGATGCTGGAAAATCGAAGGTAGACAAAAATGCTGGAGAAACTCAGCGGGTGAGGCAGCATCTATGGAGCGAAGGAAATAGGCGACGTTTCAGGTTGAAACCCTTCTTCAGACTGATGTGAGGGTGGCGGGGTGGGGGGCGGGAAGAAGAAAGGAAGAGGTGGAGCCAGTGGGCTGAGGGAGAGCTGGGAAGGGGAGGAGAGAGTAGGGACTACCTTAAATTAGAGAAGGTACACAAAATTGCTGGAGGAACTCAGCGGGTGCAGCAGCATCTATGGAGCGAAGGAAATAGGCGACGTTTCGGGCCGAAACCCTTCTTCAGACTGATGGGGGGTGGGGAAAGAAAGAAGGAAAAAGGGAGGAGGAGGAGCCCGAGGGCGGGCGGATGGGAGGGTGGGAGGAGACAGCTAGAGGGTGAAGGAAGGGGAGGGGACAGCACAGGCTAGCCAAATTGGGGGAATTCAATGTTGATGCCATAAGGGCGCAAGGACCCCAGACGGAATATGAGGTGCTGTTCCTCCAATTTCCGCTGTTGCTCACTCTGGCAATGGAGGAGACCCAGGACAGAGAGGTCGGATTGGGAATGGGAGGGGGAGTTGAAGTGCTGAGCCACCGGGAGGTCAGGTAGGTTAAGGCGGACTGAGCGGAGGTGTTCGGCGAAACGGTCGCCCAACCTACGCTTGGTCTCACCGATGTAAATTAGCTGACATCTAGAGCAGCGGATGCAGTAGATGAGGTTGGAGGAGATACAGGTGAACCTTTGTCGCACCTGGAACGACTGCTTGGGACCTTGAATGGAGTCGAGGGGGGAGGTGAAGGGACAGGTGTTGCATTTCTTGCGGTTGCAACGGAAAGTGCCCGGGGAGGGGGTGGTGCGGGAGGGAAGGGAAGAATTGACGAGAAGTCAATGTTCATACCGCTGGGGTGTAAACTACCCGAGCGAAATATGAGGTGCTGCTCCTCCGATTTGCAGAGGTCCTCACTCTGACCATGGAGGAGGCCCAGGACAGAAAGGTCGGATTTGGAATGGGAGGGGGAGTTGAAGTACTGAGCCACCGGGAGATCTGGTTGGTTATTGCGAACCGAGCGGAGGTGTTGAGCGAAGCGATCGCCAAGCCTACGCTTGGTCTCACCAATGTAGAGCAGCTGACATCTAGAGCAGCGGATGCAATAGATGAGGTTGGAGGAACTGCAGATGCTGCTTTACACCAAAGATAGACACAAAGTGCTGGAGGAACTCAGCGGGTCAGGCAGCATCTCTGGAGAACATGGATAGGTGACGTTTCAGGCCGGGACTGAGGAAGGAGCCCTTCAGGAGTGACATGGTGACACAGCGGTAGAGTTGCTGCCTCACAGCGCTAGAGACCCAGGTTCGATCCTGACTTCAGGTGCTGTTTGTGTGGAGTTTGTACATTCTCACCGTGACCTGATTGGGTTTTCTCCGGGTGCTCTGGTTTCCTCCGAGACTCCAAAGATGTACAGATTTGTAGGTTTATCATCTATGGTAAAAATTGTAAATTGTCCCTAGTGTGTGTAGGATAGTGTTAATGTGCGGGGGATCGCTTGTCAGCGTGGACTCGGTGGGCTGAAGGGCCTGTTTCCGCGCTGTATCTCTAAAGTCTAAGTCTAATGGGATCCTGCTGTGCAGATACCCCCACGACACGTGGCCAGATTGGCTGCATGCCGAAGGCCCTGCCATGGTGGAAATGCTGAGGAAGGAACTGCAGACGCTGGTTTACACCGAAGATAGACACAAAGAGCTGGAGTAACTCAGCGGGACGGGCAGCATCTCTGGAGAGAAGGAATGGGTGACGGTTCATTTCGGCTTGGATCTGAGGAAGGGTCTCGACCCGAAACGTCGGCCATTCCTTCTCTCCAGAGATGCCGCCCGTCCCGCTGAGTTACTCCAGCCTTTCATGCCTGTCTGGTGGAAATGGATTGTGGACGGGAATGGAGTGGATGACTTTATAGTCACATGTGACAAGGCACAGTGAAACTTTGCTCACGTACATGAGGTATGCAAATAGTCGCTACATAAAGGACACCTACAAAATGACAAAGTACGCCGGCTCCTCCATTGTTCTCCCCCCCCCCCTCTCCCCCCCTCACCACCCCCCTCCCTCCCCACTGTCCATAGTCTATTGTGCAGAGGGTGTTAGTGAGGGAGGCTGTGCTGGGCTGAGAGGCAAGTGCGATGAGTAACAGCACTGAGCCTCGGCTACTGCAACCATGGCCTGCCCACAAACGCCAACAAGGATCTGCTTGCTCCGTTCTCCTGTCCAAGTCCCACCATCGGCAGCAGCAAAGGGCCGAGCAGTGTTGGACAGAGCCAATAGACAATAGACAATAGGTGCAGGAGTAGACCATTAGGCCATTCGGCCCTTCGAGCCAGCACCGCCATTCAATGTGATCATGGCTGATCATCCCCAAACAGTGCCCGTTCCTGCCTTCTCCCCATATCCCCTGACACCGCTATCCTTAAGAGCTCTCTCTAACTCTCTCTTGAAAGCATCCAGAGAACCGGCTTCCACCGTCCTCTGAGGCAGAGAATTCCACAGACTCACCACTCTCTGTGTGAAAAAGTGTTTCCTCGTCTCCGTTCTAAATGGCTTACCCCTTATTCTTAAACTGTGGCCCCTGGTTCTGGACTCCCCCAACATCGGGAACATGTTTCCTGCCTCTAGCGTGTCCAAACCCTTAATAATCTTATTTGTTTCAATAAAATACCCTCTCATCCTTCTAAACTCCAGAGTGTACAAGCCCAGCTGCTCCATTCTATCAACATATGACAGTCCCGCCATCTCCCCATACTCCTTGATTCCATTAGCCCTACGAACTATATCTAACTCTCTTTTGAAAACATCCAGTGAATCACAACTTATCCCTCCAAACCTGCCCTATCTACACACCTGTCGAAATGTTTCTTAAACATTGAGATCGTACCTGCCTCAACAACATCCTCCGGCAGCTCGTTCCATACATCCATCACACTAACTCTATCCTACACACACTGGGTACAATGTACACTTATATCCAGCCAATTCACCTACAAACCAGTACGTGTTTGGAGTGTGGGAGGAAACCGGAGCACCCGGAGAAAACCCACGCGGTCACGGGGAGAACGTACAAACTCCGTACAGACAGCACCTGTAGTCAGGATCGAACCTGGGTCTCTGCACCATTGTGCCGCCCTTATTAGCCAAAGAGATCTTTCAGAACCAGGGGGCACAGGTTTAAGGGGGGAAAGATTTAGGGACAACATTTTCACTCAGTGCAGTGGGTATATAGAACGTACTGCCACAGGAAGTAGTTGAGGTCGGTACTCTAACATTGAAAAGACACTTGTACTGAGCAGCAAAGGTTGAGAGGGATTTGGGGCAAATCTGGGCGAATAGGCCCGTGACCGGCATGGGTGAGTTGGGCCGAAGGGCCTGTTCCTGTGCTGTGCGGCTCTAATCATCCATCTCATTATTGAGTGTTTAATTTTGCTACCGTATATCTTATAAAAAGCCACATTCAGACAGGAAATGGTTAAGAAGAGGCAGGAACGGGTTATTTAGTCCAGTCGGGTCAGATGAGATGCAATCTAAGACAAGCTGTTTGCTCACCACAGCATTCTGACTTCTGAGGTTACAAACAAGATCAGTCTCTGCACAAAAAAAGTTTTGCAGAACCTAACCGCACAGCCAGAGGCCATTCTGCCCACCACACTTGTGCTATCTTAGAAACAGGAAAATAGGTGCAGGATTTGGCCATTCGAGTCAACACCGCCATTCAATATGATCATGGCTGATCATCTAAAATCAATCCTGCCTTTTCCCCATATCCCTCGATTCTGTTAGCCCAATAAGCTAAATCTCACTGTATCTTGAAAACATCCAGTGGATTGGCCTCCACTGCCTTCTGTGGCTTTAGAGATACAGCGCAGAAACAGGGCCTTTGGCCCACCGAGTCCGCACCGACCAGCGATCTCCCCGTACACTAACACTATCCTACGCACACTGGGGACAGTTTTACAACTTACCGAAGCAAATTAACCTACAAACCTGCACGTCTTTGGAGTGTGGGAGGAAACCGGAGCATCTGGGGAAAACCCACGCAGGTCACGGGGAGAACGTGCAAACTCCGTACAGACAGCACCCGTAGTCAGGATCGAACCCGGGTCTCCGGCGCAGTGAGCCAGCAACTCTACCGTGCGGACTTGGTGGGCCGAAGGGCCTGATTCCATGCTGTATTCCTAATCTAAACTCAGAGGTGTACTGCAGAGACAAGATGTCACCCGCTTTCTTCAATCGGAACGATGCTGGCTGAACTTTGCACTAAATGCTACTTGCTCCCTTATCCTGTATCTATACACTGTGAACGGCTCGATTGTAATCATGTATTGTCTTTCCGCTGACTGGATAGCGCGCTGCAAAAGCTTTTTGCTGTACATGTGGCAATAAACGGAACTGTTCTGTGTGTCCGAGTGTGAGTGAGATGGTGTGATGGGTTACTGGGTGAGTGTGGATAGGTGGGGGGAGGTTAGGAGTGCCCGTGTCGTTGGCGCTGTAGGGAAGCAACTCTATTGCTGTGCCACCGTGCCACCCAACTCCAGTTACAGTTCAGACAAGGTTACTCCAGCACTTTGTAACTTTTTTTTTAGCCAACCTGCATCTGCGTTGCCTTGTGTCGACGTCATACTGCACATGAGCACAACAGGAAGTGCTAAAATGAAAATGAGCAGAGACTAGAACTCAGTGAGACAGCCACAGATAAAGGGCTGGCACGGTGGCGCAGCGATAGAGTTGTTACCTCATGCCCCTGTCCCACTTAGGAAACCTGAACGGAAACCTCTGGAGACTTTGCGCCCCACCCAAGGTTTCCGTGCGGTTTCCGTGCGGTTCCCGGAGGTTTTTGTCAGTCCCCCTACCTGCTTCCACTACCTGCAACCTCCGGCAACCACCTGCAACCTCCTGGAACCGCACGGAAACCTTGGGTGGGGCGCAAAGTCTCCAGAGGTTTCCGTTCAGGTTTCCTAAGTGGGACAGGGGCGTTAAAGCACTTGCAGCGTAGGAGACCCGGGTTTGATCCTGACTACCGGTACTTATCTGTACGGAGTTTGTACGTTCTCCGGATACTCCGGTTTCTTCCCACACTCCAAAGACGCACAAGTTTGTAGGTTAATTGCCTTCGGTAAAATGAAAAATTGCCCCTAGTGTGTAGGATAGTGTTAATGTGTGAGGATCGCTGGTCGGCACGGACTCAGTGGGCTGAAGGGCCTGTTTGCATGCTGTATCTCTAAACTAAACCAAAAAAGTCCTGATCACAAACGTCACCGATCCATGCCCTCCACAGATGCTGCCTGATCCGCTGAGTCTCAGTAACATGACATTAATAAGTCATACCTGCACACTCACGCACACACACACACATGCACACACACGCACTCACACACACACATACACACACTCACACAACACACATACACGCACACACACATACATGCACACTCACATTCACACACACACGAACATACACACACGTATACACACACAAACACGTACCCACGTCCACACACACACTGTGATCAGTCCTGCGTAGGCCTGTGTGTGGTTTTGTGTAAACGTGTCCGTGTGTGTGTGTTCGTCCATGCCCATGTGTATGTGCACACTTCAGTGTTCATGTGTGTTGTGCGTAAATGTGTGTGTGCGTGTGTGTGTGGGGTGTGTGTGTGCGTGTGTGTGTGTGGGGTGTGTGTGTGTGTGTGTTGTGTGCGTGCGTGCGTGTGTGGTGTGTGTGTGCGGTGTGTGTGTGCGTGGTGTGTGCGTGTGCGTGTGCGCGTGTGTGGTGTGTGCGTGCTGTGTGTGTGTGCATGTGTGCGTGCGTGTGTGTGTGGTGTGTGTGTGCGTGCGTGTGTGGGGTGTGTGCGTGTGCGTGTGTGTGCGTGCGTGTGTGTGTGCGTGTGTGTGTGCATGTGTGTGTGTGCGTTTGTGTGCATGTGTGTGTGCGTGTGTGTGTGTGCGTGCGTGTGCGTGTGTGTGCGTGTGTTGTGTGTGCGTGTGTGTGTGGGGTGTGTGCGTGTGCGCGCGTGTGCGTGTGTGTGTGTGTGTGCGTGTGTGTGCGTGCGTGCGTGCGCATGTGTGTGTGCGTGTGTGTGCGTGTGTGTGCATGTGTGTGAGTGAGTGAGTGTGTGTGCGTGTGTGTGCATGTGTGTGCGTGTGTGTGTGTGTGTGAGTGCGTGTGTGTGAGTGCGTGTGTGTGTGTGCATGTGTGTGAGTGAGTGCGTGTGTGTGTGCGTGTGTGAGTGCGTGTGTGTGTGTGTGTGCGTGTGTGTGTGTGTGCGTGCGTGCGTGCGTGCGTGTATGTGTGTGTGTGCGTGTGTGTGTGTGTGTGTGCGTGTATGTGTATGTGTGTGTGTGCGTGCATGCGTGTATGTGTGTGTGTGCGTGTGTGTGCGTGTGCGTGTGTGTTTACCGTGGGCTCTGTGTGGGGTGGTGATGGGGCCGGATGGAGTGGTGGGCCCCGGCACTGTGATGTCCGTCTTGCTGCGTTTCCGGCACTCCTGCGTCACTGTGTCACGGCAATGCTTGTGGCAGTTGATGCCGCAGTCTGCAGAGAGAGGGGGAGAGAGGGAGGGGGAAGGAGAGAGAGAGAGAGGGAGAGAGAGAGAGAAGGGGAGAGAGGGAGAAGAAGGATGAGAGGGAGCGAGGGGAGGGAGAGGGAAAGAGGGGGAGAGAAGGGGGAGAGGGGAGGGAGAGAGGGGGGAGGGAGGGAAAGGGAGTGGGGGAGAGAGAGAGGGGAGGGAGGGTGAGAGGGGGAGAAAGCGGAAGAGTGAGTAAGATCTCCATTCACAACCCATCCCATTCCCATGCCAGCCCATTCCCATGCCAGCCCATCCTGCCCCATCCCCATGGAGCCCGTGTCCCTGGCGCTGTGAGGTGAGCAAGACAAAGCTTTTCACTGTACCTCGGTATAGGTGACAATAATGAACCTCAACCCAAAAAATGTGTTTCAAGCGGATTAGATGGTGCTGCCGTACCTTTCTGTCCTGGGCCTCCTCCACTGTCAGAGTGATGAATTGAAGAAACAGCACCTCATATTTTGCTTGGGCAGCTTACACCCCAGCAGTATGAACATTGATTTCTCTAATTTCAAATAACCTTGCATCCCCTCTCTCTCCATCATTCCCTCACCCAAGTCGCACCAGCATCTCATTCTCACCCAACAAACAGCTAACAATAGCCTGTTTCCTTTATCATTGTTACTTATTTGCAGAACCATTCATTCATTTGTTCAATATCTCTCTACATCACCATCTATATCTCTATCTCTCGTTTCCCTTTCCCCTGACTGACAGTCTAAAGAAGGGTCTCGACCTGAAGGGTCTCAGCCATGATCACATTGAATGGCGGTGCTGGCTCAAAGGGCCGAATGGCCTACTCCTGCACCTATTGTCTATTGTTTATTGTTTATTATTGAAACGTCACCCATTCCTTCTCTCCAGAGATGCTGCCTGTCCCGCTGAGTTACTGCAGCATTTTGTGTCTACCTCCAGTGTGAATTATCCAGCTTGGCGGGGGAGGGGGGGGGGGCAGATCGAGGGTGGTCCTTGTAGCATCCTAACATGGGAGGGGTGCATTAACTGGGGCCCAGATTCAAACTCAGCGGAGAGGCTCAACTCAGAAGGCTGGTCCTCCCCTCCATAGACCATGACATGGGAAGCCTTGGTTGCCGACAGATGTGCACAGCACCCACACATCTGGACAAGGCATGTTCAGCAGAGCTGCAGACAAGCATCAGGAACATCAAATAACTCTCCGCGATCCAGCTAATGAAAGTCCGACATTCACCTTGAAACCAGATGTCGGGATTTACACGCAGGTGATGAAGTTTACTACCACCGCCAAATATAGAAAGTAGGAGAATAGACGGGGGCCTGACCCAAAACATTGCTCATCCATGTTCTCCAGAGCCAGGCACAAAATGCTGGAGTAACTCAGCGAGCCAGACTGCATCTCTGGAGGGAAGGATGGCTGATGTTTTGGGTCGAGGTCCCTCTTCAGAGTCTATACTCTTCAGTCTGAAGAAGGGTCCACACCCAAAATGTCACCCATTCCTTCTCTCTGGAGATGCTGCTGTCCCACTGAGTTACTCCAGCTTTTATCTGACTATCTTCAATGTAAACCAGCTGCCCCCTTTATCCACAATTGTACCCGTGCCCCATGTAGGTGCTTTATCTGAAGAGTCTCGTGCCTGGCATGGAGGTGTTGAATCACTCAGGAATAGAGACTTCACCTTGCTCCTGGTTCAATGGTCCAATGGTGCTTTATTCATGCCATAAGGAATAGGAGTAGAATTAGGCCATTCGGCCCATCAAGTCTACTCCGCCATTCTATCATGGCTGATCTATCTCTCCCTCCTCTCCTTCCAGATTCCATCATCTGCAGGTCATAGGTCAGAAGGTCATGTTATAGGAGCGAGATTAGGCCATTCGGCCCATCAAATCTACACCTAAATGATTGAGCCAGGATTGAATGGCGGAGTAGACTCGATGGGCCGAATGGCCTAATTCTACTATAACTTGTGAATCATGACATAAGTGATAGGAGCAGAATTAGGCCATTCAGCCCATTAAGTCTACTCCGCCATTCAATCATAGCTGATCTATCTCTCCTTCCTAACCCCATTCTCCTGCCTTCTCCCCATAACCCCTGACACCAGTACTAATCAAGAATCTATCTATCTCTGCCTTAAATATATCCATTGACTTGGCCTCCACAGCCTTCTGTGGCAAATAATCCCACAGATTCACCACCCTTTGACTAAAGACATTTCTCCGCATCTCCTTCCTAAAAGAACGTCCTTTAATTCTGAGGCTGTGACATTTAGTCCAAGACTCTCCTAATAGTGGAAACATCCTCTCCACATCCACTCTATCCAAGCCTTTCACTTTTCTGTAAGTTTCAATGAGGTCCCCCCTCATTCTTCTAAACTCCAGCGAGTACAGGCCCAGTGCCGACAAACGCTCATCATAGGTTAACCCACTCATTCCTGGGATCGTTCTTGTAAACCTCCTCTGGACCCTCTCCAGAGCCAGCACATCCTTCCTCAGATATGGGGCCCAAAATTGCTCACAATATTCCAAATGCGGCCTGACCAGCGCCTTATAGAGCCTCAGCATTACATCCCTGTTTTTGTATACAAGCCCTCCTGAAATAAATGCCAGCATTGAGTTTGCTTTCTTTACTACCGATTCGACTTGCAGATTAAGTTTTTGGGAATCCTGCACCAGCTCCCAAGTCCCTTTGCACCTCCGATTTCTGGATTCTCTCCCTATTTAGAAAATAGTCTACACCTTAATTCCTACGACCAAAATGCATGAGTCCACACTATATTCCATCTGCCACTTCTCTGCCCGCTCTCACAACCTGTCCAAGTCCTTCTTGTCACATATGCAACCGCACAGTTCAATTATTATCACACAGGCGGGCGCCGCCATTTTGTGGACCTGCTCCGCACCCTCTCCAAAGCCTCCACATCCTTCCTGTAATGGGCTGACCAGAAGTGAGTATGTATAGGAAGGAACTTTGGTTTAAACTGAAGATAGACACACAAAGTGGAAGCCATTGTCAATGGAAAATATTGATTTGGAAATCTTGATTAGTGCAGGTGTCAGGGTTATGGGGAGAAAGCAGGAGAATGGGGTTAGGAGGGAGAGTTAGATCAGCTATGATGGAGTAGACTTGATGGGCCGAATGGCCTAATTCTACTCCAATTGTTATGACCTTGTGCAGCTGCATCATGATGTGCCACCTTGTGTACTCCAACGTCAGGCAAGTCCGTTGTGACTTGTTCAACACCAACCTCCACACAGTGAAGTCCAAAATACTGTTCACCTTCCTGAGCACTGGCTGCCTCAAAAAGGCTGGCAGTATCATCAAGGACCCACACCATCCTGGCCACACACTCATCACCCTGCTACCTTCGGGTAGAAGGTACAGGAGCCTGAAGACTGCAATGTCCAGGTTCAGGAATAGCTACTTCGCCACAGCCATCAGGCTATTAAACCTGGCTTGGACAACACTCTGAACATTAATAGCTCATTATCTGTTATTTGCACTTGATCAATTTATTTATCCATGTGTGTATATATTTATATAATGGTATATGGACACACTGTATTCATGCCTACTATGTTCTGTTGTGCTGAAGCAAAGCAAGAATGTCATTGTCCTATCTGGGACACATGACAATAAACTCTCTTGAATCTTGACTTGAGTATTTGCATGTCTACTCTCAGTTTAGTTCAGTTTATTGTCACATGTACCATGGTGAAGTGACGAGCTTTTTGTTGCGTGCTAACCAGTCAGCAGAAAGACAATACATGATTACAAATCGACCCATTTACAGTTTATAGATTCATGATAAGGGAATAACATTTAGTGCAAGGTAAAGCCAGCAAAGTCCGATCAATGGGCCGAATGGCCTAATTCTGCTCCAATTCCTTATGACATCACAAATAAAGCACCATTGAACCAAGAGCAGGGTGGAGTCTCCATTCCTGAGTGATTCAACACCATGCCAGGCACGAGACTCTTCGGGAAAGTCACCCACATGGAACACGGGCACAGCCACGGGTAAAGTGGGCAGGAATGTACCCGCACACACAACCACACACGACACAGCCACTGATAAACCACACTGCTGAGGCTTTCCTTACCCTGGCATCTGTATCCTTGCTTAATGACGCCCCAAAGCTGCCAGAGGGGAAAGAGAGAAGAATTACTATTAGACCGAAAATAACCAAAGAACCTCTTCAAACATCACAGTACCACAATGCCCGTATTATTAAACACAGAGAACCATCGTTTGAGAACAAGATGGAAGATCAATGGTTGGCATTTGAAACATAGAAGTGGCCGCAGCCCAGACCATCACACGAACCAACCTTCCTTCCATTGACTTGAGGAAGTCAACTCCCCTAATTTGAGGAAGGACATTCTTGCTATTGAGGGAGCCCAGCGTTGGTTTACAAGGTTAATTCTCGGGATGGCGGGACTGTCATATGCTGAGAGAATGGAGCAGCTGGGCTTGTACACTCTGGAGTTTAGAAGGATGAGAGGATATCTCATTGAAACATATAAGATTGTTAAGGGCTTGGACACGCTAGAGGCAGGAAACATGTTCCCGATGTTGGGGGAGTCCAGAACCAGGTGCCACACAGTTTAAGAATAAGTGACAAGGAAACACCTTTTCTCACAGAGAGTGATGAATCTGTGGAATTCTCTGCCTCAGAGGGTGGTGGAGGCAGGTTCTCTGGATGCTTTCAAGAGAGAGGGCCCTTAAAAATAGCGGAGTCAGGGGATATGGGGAGAAGGCAGGAACGGGGTACTGATTGGGGATGATCAGCCATGATCACATTGAATGGCGGTGCTGGCTCGAAGGGCCGAATGGCCTACTCCTGCACCTATTGTCTGTTGTCTATTGACTCCATTTATACCTCATGTTGCCTCGGCCTTTATCATTGTTACTTTTTTGCATATCTTTCATTCATTTGTTCTACATCTCTCTACATCATCGTCTCTCGTTTCCCTTTCCCCTGACTATCAGTCTGAAGAAGGGTCTCGACACAAAACGTCACCCATTCCTTCTTTCCTAAGATCCTGCCTGTTCCGTTGAGTTACTCCAGCGTTTTGTGCCAGTCTACACCGAACCTAATGCTCTCGGGCGACTTACGAATCCGGTGCAGTTGTCACAGAAGGTCGGCCTCTTGTAGGTGTTCTCCTGGAAGTTGTGCAGGAAACCGGGGTTGGGCTTGGAGCAGATGCGGCTGCCTCGTAGGAAGTAGTCCGTGATCTCCTCCCGACTAATCAGATCCTTGCTGCAACAAAACACAACCAGGCTCACTAGACCGGCCACACGATGGCAGACTACCCGATAAAAAACCCACGCGACCCCCGAACCAACACAACCAGCTCCCCCCATCTTTAGTGTAGTCTAAGTAAGTACGTTTATTGGCCAAGTATTCACCTACAAGGAATTTGCCTTGGTGCTCCGCCCACAAGTAACAACATGACACAGTGACAGTTACGAATGACTCAGAAAACACTAAACATTAATAATAATAAAACATTAATGATAAAACACCATTGATCAAGCAGGTGAACCAACAAAATACCAGATCAAAGGGAGGCTACAGATTTTTGGCTGTTGAGTAGAGCAACTACTCGTGGATAAAAACTGTTTTTTATGTCTGGCTGTGGCAGCTTTGACAGTCCGGAGTCGCCTTCCAGAGGGAAGTGATTCAAAGAGTTTGTGGGCAGGGTGAGAGGGGTCAGAGATGATCTTGCCCGCTCGCTTCCTGGCCCTTGCAGTTTACAGTTCATCAATGGAGGGAAGGTTGCAGCCAATAATCTTCTCTGCTGATCGGACGATTCGCTGCAGCCTCCAGGTGTCGTGCTTGGTGGCTGAGATATAGTTCAGAGATATAGCGCAGAAACAGGCCCTTCGGCCCATCGAGTCCACGCCTACCAGCAATCCCCGCACATCAACACTATCCCACACACACTATTAATGTTTAATATTATATGTATCATTCCTAACTGTCACTGTATGTCATGTTGTTAATTGCGGGCGGAGCACCAGCGCAAATTCATTGTATGTGAATACTTGGCCAATAAATTTATTAATTCATTCATTTTAGGGACAATTTACACTTATACCAAGCCAATGAACCTACAAACCTGCACGTCTTTGGAGTGTGGGAGGAAACCGGAGATAACCGACGCAGGTCACGGGGAGAACGTGCAAACTCCGTTACGGCAGCACCCGTAGTCAGGATGGAACCGGGGTCTCTGGTGCTGTGAGGCAGCAACTCTACCGCTGTGCCACCGTGCCGCCCTCGAAACCATCACCCCCAACAGCACGGTGAATGGTGTGGAGTGTACCCTCAGTAACGATGGGCGAATAGTAATTTGAGAATATTTGTCTTGCTTGCATTGTGGTCCGGGTTTGGCTGGAATAATTTAGTATTGTGCATATTATTGTAAATAGTTGAATACATTATTTTTGGTTAAAAATAAACCAAAGCAAAACACCACGGTGACCAGTCCAAGTCCAACGAGCCACTGTTAACGAGGCCAATGATACACAGACATGATCACATGCAGGCACGGAAATTGCTATCAAAATATGGAGGGAACCGGGGGACGGGGGACACAATTTCTTGGTGGACACACACACGCGAGGCTTCGAGGCTCAATCCAGCGCTAAATGCAGCTCAACTCTGCCTGTCTCGCCGGGTTAACCTACAGCCCTGCCTGGACTGACGGGACACCAGTGCTGCTTCTCTGCGCTGGCTGTAAACCTGGGCCATATTTCCCGCAAGTCCAGGCAGGGCTGTAGGTTAACCTGGCGGGACAGGCAAAGTTGAGCTGGGTTTAGTGCTGCTTCTCTGCGCTGGCTGTGGGCCTGGGTGTACAGCTCCCGACGTCTCTGGCCACCCCCGGGTGTTGGGGGGGGGGCACTCGGGTGGGGACGGGACAGTGGCGGAGAGCCGGGATCGATCCTGGCTGCGGATGAGGCGCAGGTCTGTGCCACATCTCCCTCCTCCAATCACCGCGCTCTACCCTCAGTCCCGCCCCATCTTACTTCTGCCTCTGACCGACACCTCCCTCCTCCAATGATCGCACTGAATCATCATGTCCTGCCCCCATTGCCTGCTGACCGACGTCTCTCTCGTCCAATCGGCGCCCTCGATCAGCAGTCCCATCCCCACTGTCTCGCGGAAAGCGGAGATTTCACCTGATTACAAAAAATGGGGGGGGGGGGGGGGGGGGGGAATCGTCCCCCACCGCTCGAAACAGGGGGACACACTCTGCCACCCCCCCCCCGGGATTTCCGCCCCTGATCACATGGACTTCCCAGGAGAGCGTGAGGGTGTGCAAAGTGAGCGAGTAGTCCACACTTACCGATCTTTATCGATGGTCAAGACTGAGAACGGGAAACTAGCAGCGATTTTCTCAAACTCTTCTTTGGAAATGTAACCATCCTGATCGAGGTCGTAGTTTTTAAATACCGACTGCAAGGAGAGACAGAAAAACATGTCAGAACTTACTGCTGCCTGTCCCGCTGAGTTACTCCAGGTATTTGTGTCTAAGAAAGAACTGCAGATGCTGGACAAATCGAAGGAAGACAAAAATGCTGGAGAAACTCAGCGGGTGAGGCAGCATCTATGGAGCGAAGGAATAGGTGACGTTTCGGGTCGAGACCCTCCTTCAGTCTGTTTTTTGACAGATATTTGTGTCTATCTTCAGTATGAATATTGATTTCATACTGACATGGTCCCGACATGAGCCTGTAGGTGCACACACACTGGTGGTTCCCACATACCCTTACAATCTCCACATACCCCTGTGGCACCCATATGTGCCGGTGATACCCACACACCCTCCCATGTGCCATTGCCCCTGGTGAACTCTGGCAGTGTCCACGGTGAACTCTGGCGAACCACTCGGTGAACCCTGGCAGTGCCCCTAGTGAACCCCGGCATACCCCACATACTCACATCAACCAGCTGGCGGACATGCTTGCTGATGGTGATGGCGTCGAACTTGGGGGCAACTGATGCCCACTCCACAACCACCGGCGGCTTACAGGGTGGCACTATCTGTGGGCATAGAATACACACATGTGTCATAGAACTGGTGGCACACACACACACACGCACACGCACACGCACACACACACACACAGAGACACACATACACACACACACACACACACACACACACACACACACACACACACACACAGAGACACACATACACACACACACACACACACACACACACACATACACACACACAGACACACACACACACACACACACACAATCACACACACACACAGACACACACACACACACACACACACACACACAGACACACAGACACACACACAATCACACACACAACCACAATCACACACACACACACACACACACACAGACACACAATCACACACACACACACACACAATCACACCCACTCACACGCACCCATACACTCACACACACGCACATGCACACACACATACACACTCACACACACTCACGCACATTCATACACACACATGCACACACACGCGCATACACGCGCGCACACACACGGACACACACACGGACACACACACACTCACACACGCACACACACACACGCACACACACACACGCACATGCACACACATACACACTCACTCACACACACACTCATACACACACGCACATGCACACACATACACACTCACTCACACACACACACTCATACACACACGCACATGCACACACACACACACATTCATGCACACTCGCATGCACACACGCACACACACACACATACTCACACACGCACACACATACTCACACACAAATACACGCACACACACGCGCACACACATACACACACACACGCACACACTCACGCACATTAATACACACATGCACACACACTCGCACACACGCGCGCACACACGCGCGCACACACACACGCGCACACACACGCGCACACACACACACACACACACACTCACTCACACGCTCACTCACACACACACACTCATACACACACGCACATGCACACACACACATTCACACACACACGCACACTCACACTCGCATGCACACACGCACACACACACGCGCACACACACACACATACTCACACACACGCACACGCACACACATACTCACACACACGCACACGCGCACACACACACACACACACGCACGCACACACACACAATAGCTGTGGGAGAGGTGATATCAGGTTATACAGAGTGAAACTCAACAGCCGACAGTGAAACTAGCACAACGACTAGGGTGGGGAAGGGACGGAGAGTGAATGCAAGGCTTACATGAAGTTAGAGAAATCAATGTCCATACCGCTGGGGTGTAAGCTGCCCAAGCGAAATATGAGGTGTTGTTCCTCCAATTTGCGCTGGGCCTCACTCTGACAATGGAGGAGGCCCAGGACAGAAAGGTCAGTGTGGGAATAGGAGGGGGAGTTAAAGTGTTTGGCAAGTGGGAGATCAGGTAGGTTCAGGCGGACTGGGTGGAGGTGTTCAGCAAAACGATCACCGAGTCTGCTTGGTCTCGCCGATGTAGAGGAGAACATATGTAAAAAATACACAGTGTTCCCTAATTCATCACTTTTTTTTTAACCAAAAGTAATTTATTCAACTATTTACAATAATATGTACAATGCTAAAATGATTCAAAACTGAACCATAGTACAAGTAAAATAAATATTCTTAAATTACTATTTCACCATCCTTATTAAGGATACATTCCACCCACCCCGTGGTGCCCAACGGTCTCGGAAATCTCCCCGGGCGCCCGTGGACAGCGCGGGTCCCTCTCTAGTACCACCCGGGCGCGGACGTAACTTCGGATAAGGGGCAGGCAGCCAACTCGGGCAGAGCCCTCTTCCGCCTGGCATCGTGACTCGCGGATGGCCAGCTTTGCCAGGCCCAGGAGCAGGCACGGAACTCGCTATCAAAATATGGAGGGGACCGGGGGACAGGGGGGACACAATGTTTTGGTGGCCACGCGCGCTTGCACTCACTCACACACACACACACACACACACACACACACACACACACACACACACACACACGCGCGCGCGAGGCATCTGAGGCTCAATCCAGCGCTAAACGCAGCTCAACTATGCCTGTCTCGCCGGGTTAACTACAGCCCTGACTGGACTGACGGGACACTAGCGCTGCTTCTCCGCGCTGGCCATATTTCCCGCAAGTCCAGGCAGGTTCACCTGGCGGGACAGGCAGAGTTGAGCTGGGTTTAGCGCTGCTTCTCTGCGCTGGCTGTGGGCCTGGGGGTACAGCTCACGTCTGACTCCCGAACTCTCTGGCCACCCGGGGGGGGGGGGGGGGGGGGGGGGGGGGCACTCGGGTGGGGACGAGACAGTGCCGGAGAGTCGGCCGGGATCGATCCTGGCTGCGGATGAGGCGCAGGTCTGTGCCACGTCTCCCTCCTCCAATCATCGCACTGAATCATCATGTCCGTCCCCATTGCCTGCTGACCGACGTCTCTCTCGTCCAATCGGCGCCCTCGATCAGCAGTCCTACCCCCACTGTCTCGCGGAAAGCGGAGATTTTAAAATCCGGATGACTAAACTTGGGGGGGACGTCCGCCACCTCTGAAAACATGGTGGGGTGGGGGTGGGGGGGGGGAAGTGTCCCCTTTGGCCCCCCCCCCCCCCCGGATTGCCCAGGAGCAACACGACCAAGACATCTTCAGCCCCTACCCCCTCTGCTAATTCATCGCTGGTGTAACGGCGACACGCGTTACGGCGGGTTTGCTTACCACCGTTCGATGAGTCTTGGGCTCCCTCGTGTAGGACAGCTCGTAGATCTCGTCCTCGGTGTAGTAAAGGTCGAGTGAAAGCTGGGAGAAACGGGACAGGGCAATTAGCGGGAAGGCCAGGGAGCGGGCCACGGGGCCGGGGGGGGGAGTGGAGCCCAGCGCACTCTGAGCAGGTACGGACGCAGGGCGGTCTGCAGCGAGGGGGTTAGCAGTGAACTTGCTCCATCACACTCAGCCGGTACGAGACACGGCCACCAGCGAGAAGAGCAGCGTTTTCAACTGGTGGGGATCACTACACTCCTCTCAGCTCTCGTGTCCCGTGGGAATATTGAGAATAGAATCGGGTGGTGCAGCGGTATAGTTGCTGCCTCACAGCACCAGTGACCCGGGTTCCATCCTGACTCCGGGTGCTGTCTGTACGTTCTCCCCATGACCCACGTGGGTTTTCCCCGACATCTTCGGTTTCCCCCACACTCCAAAGTTGTGCAGGTTTGTAGGTTAATTGGCTTGGTGGAAATATTTGTTTTAAAATCATCCCTAGTGTATGTTGGATAGTGTTAGTGTGCGGGGATCGCTGGTCGGCGTGGACTCGGTGGGCCGAAGGGCCTGTTTCTGCGCTGTTTCTCCAAACTAAACTCAATACTGAAGTCGGTGGCAGCTTGGCAAACCTGGGCCTCCGGAGCTCTGAGGCAGCAGCCTGACCCGCTGTGTCACCGTGACACCCTTAATGTGGGAGAAAACCAGAGCACCCAGAAGAAACCCACATGGTCACAGGGAGAATGTGCAAACTCCACATAGACCTGAGGTCAGGATCGAACCGGGGAACCATATGATAAAGACACACTCTAATCTTTACCTTTTTTTAAATTAATTTTTTTAATTTATTTATTTATTCCTATCTTGCACTATGACTATGACCAGACGCTAAAGTGCATTTTGTTGTACCTATACTTGTATCTGTGCAATGACAATAAAGTTGAATTGAATTGAATTTGTGTTGGTTTGGTTTAGTTTAGTTTAGAGATACAGCGCGGAAACAGGCCCTTCGGCCCACCGAGTCCACACCGACCAGCGATCCCTGCACACTAACATTATCCTACACACACTAGGAACAACTTCCAATTTTTACCAAGCCAATTGACCTACAAGCCTGTATGTCTTTGGAGTGTAGGAGGAAACCGAAGATCTGAGGGAAAACCCACTCAGGTCATGGGGTGAATGTACAAACTCTGTACAGACAGCACCCGTAGTCAGGATCGAACCTGGGTCTCTGGCGCTGTAAGGCAGCAAATTTACTGCTGCTCCACCGTGCCACCCATTTTTTTCTCCCCCAACCCACCGATTTAGCACATTGTTTGCAAAGTCTCCTTCAGAAGGGAGAGCACAACTTTTTAGTTTAGCGATACAGAGCAGAAACAGGCCCTTCGGCCCACTGAGTCCGTGCCGACCAGTGATCCCTGCACACTAACACTATCCTTTTTACAATTCATATTTTCTTTACCAAAGCTAATTAACCTACAATCCTGCACTCTTTGGAGGACTCCACCCCGAGAACCAGATGATACAGACACTGTAATCTTTCCCTGACTTGTGTTGGTTGGGACTGAAGATAGACACAAAGTGCTGGAGTAACTCAGCGGGTCAGGCAGCATCTCTGGAGAGAAGGAATGGGTGACGTTTGGGGTCGAGACCTTCTTCAGACTGAGGTTGGGGTTGCCCTTGGTCTGTGGGGTCAGGATTGAACCCGGGTCTCTGGCGCCAGTTGTACAGGGCCCTAGTGAGACCACACCTGGAGTATTGTGCGCAGTTTTGGTCTCCAAATTTGAGGAAGGACATTCTTGCTATTGAGGGAGCCCAGCGTAGGTTTACAAGGTTAATTCCCGGGATGGCGGGACTGCCATATGTTGATAGAATGGAGCAGCTGGGCTTGTATACTCTGGAATTTAGAAGGATGAGAGGATATCTTATTGAAACATATAAGATTATTAAGGGTTTGGACACGCTAGAGGCAGGAAACATGTTCCCAATGTTGGGGGAGTCCAGAACCAGGGGCCACAGTTTAAGAATAAGGGGTAAGCCATTTAGAACGGAGTTGAGGAAATACTTTTTCACACAGAGAGTTATGAGCCTGTGGAATTCTCTGCCTCGGAGGGCGGTGGAGGCCAATTCTCTGGATGCTTTCAAGAGTTAGATAGGGCTCTTAAAGGTAGCGGAGTCAGGGGATATGGGGAGAAGGCTGGAATGGGGTACTGCTTCTTCTCCTTTTCGTGTGGCGTGCACAGCCTAAGGTTGTTGGACAACTTGTTCTATTTGATCTTCCCCTTGTGCACGTCGAGTTGATTGCGTTAGTCGAAACAGGGCGGACCACGTGAAGGTTGCAATCTTCCACCCCGAACGGGGTACTGATTGTGGATGATCAGCCATGATCACATAGACAATAGACAATAGTTGCAGGAGTAAGCCAATTAACCTACTGATCATATGAATGGCGGTGCTGGCTCGAAGGGCCGAATGGCCTATTGTTTATTGCCGTGAGGCAGCAACTCTACCGCTGCGCCAGTGTGTCGCCCGTGGTCCCATGCCTGCCCCCCAGGGGCTGGGAGGACTCACCGTCAGCAGATGCACCAGGTCCTTGTTGGCCTCGAAGGGCGGAGTGCAGTCTTGTATGCGGGTCAGCTCGGAGATGCGGCTGTACAGCTGCTGCAGTTTGCTCAGGTTGATCTTGGTGGCCTCCACGTAGTCCGGCAGTGCCTCGTTCAGCGACACCAGGTCCTTCAGGTGAACGCCCAGGATGGGGATCTTGAAGCCCGTGCACTCGCTGAAGACCCGGCGGTAGTTGCTATAGTTACTGCAGGAGGACAGCAGCTCCGTCATCTCGTTCAAGGCCTAGTGGGGCAAGGAACAGCATCATAGACTCATACAGTCACAGTGATACAGCGTGGAAAAATGCCCTTCGGCCCAACGTCCCATCTACACTAGTCCCGCGTTTGGCCCAATATCCCTCCAAACCAGAGGTTCACCTGCATCTCCTCCAACCTCATCTATTGCATCCGCTGCTCTAGATGTCAGCAGATCTATATCGGTGAGACCAAGCGGAGGCTGGGCGATCGTTTCGTCAAACACCTCCGCTCGGTTCGCAATAACCATCCTGACCTCCCGGTGGCTCAGCACTTCAACTCCCCCTCCCACTCCGTATCCGACCTCTCTGTCCTGGGTCTCCTCCATGGCCAGAGCGAGCAACACCGGAAATTGGAGGAACAGCACCTCATATTCCGCTTGGGGGAGTCGGCATCCTGGGGGCATGAACATTGAATTCTCACAATTTTGTTAGCCCTTGCTGTCTCCTCCCCTTCCTCAGCCCTCCTGCTGTCTCCTCCCATCCCCCAGCCTTCGGGCTCCTCCTCCTTTTTCCTTTCTTCTCCCCGCCCCCCATCAGTCTGAAGAAGGGTTTCGGCCCGAAACGTTGCCTATTTCCTTCGCTCTACAGATGCTGTTGCACCCGCTGAGTTTCTCCAGCATTTTTGTGTCCCTCCAAACTTTCTTTACTTTAGACTTTAGATTATTATCGAGTCCACATCACAAGATTAGATATCGTTCAGCCAGAGATGAACACATTTCTTGGCATCTTGCAGCTGGACTTGTACACTCTGGAGTTTAGAAGGATGAGAGGCAATCTTAATGAAACATAAATGATTGTTAAGGGTTTGGACACGCTAGAGGCAGGACACATGTTCCCGATGTTGGGGGAGTCCAGAACCAGGGGCCATAGTTTAAGAATAAGGAGTAGGCCATTTGGAACGGAGACGAGGAAACACTTTTTCTCACAGAGAGTGGTGAGTCTGTGGAATTCTCTGCCTCAGAGGGCGGTGGAGGCCGGTTCTCTGGATACTTTCAAGAGAGAGCTAGATAGGGCTCTTAAAGATAGCGGAGTCAGGGTATATGGGGAGAAGGCAGGAACGGAGTACTGATTGTGGATGATCAGCCATGATCACATCGAAGGGCTGAATGGCCTACTCCTGCACCTATTGTCTATTGTCTATTATCTTCATTGTAGGCAGAGAGATCGCCAGCAACTGGTTTTTCCAGTTGAGGGCATTTCAGCAGATGCTCCATTGTTTATGGTTCAATAGCACATTCTCAGGTGACATTGTTATATCCCCACTTGCTTACACCTTGGTTCTCAATCGATTGAGGCATTCCCATCTGGCCAGAGTTTAGAATACACGCCCTTCGGCCCAACTTTCCCACGCTGACCCAACATGCCCCATCTAAGAGTCATAGCGAACCATACAGTCTTACAGCATGGAAACAGACCCTTCGGCCCAACCTTTCCATTCTGATCAACATGTCCCATCTAAGAGTCATGGAGAATCATAGAATGATACAGCGTGGAAATAGGCCCTTTGGCCCAACCTGCCCACACCAACCAATGTCCCATCTACACTAGTCCCACCTGCCTGCGTTTGGCAAATATCCCTCTAGGGTTTAGAGATACAGCACAGAAACAGGCCCTTCAGCCCACTGAGTCTGTGCCGACCAGTGATCACCCCGTATACTAGCACTTGCCAACACACTTGGGGCCAATTTACAATCTTTGCCGAAGCCCGCACGTCTTTTGAGTGTGGGAGGAAACGGGAGCACCCGGAGTAAACCCACGTGTTCACAGGAAAACCCCGGGGAGAACGTGCAAACTCCGTACAGTTAGCACCCTGCAGTCAGGATTGAAGCCGGGTCTCTGGCGCTGCGAGGCAGCAACTCTACCGCTGCGCCACCGTGCTGCTCCATGGTGATGTTTTGGGTCCATCTTCGCCAACATCCTATCCATTCCCACTCTGCTGGGCAGGCTGCGATCTCCATGCTGGGGGGCATTCAGCTGGCCAAGGCAAACACGAGCGGGTTGTGCCAAACTGCAGTATGTGCGTGTGTCTGTACGTGTGTGTGTGTGTGTGTGTGTGTGTGTGTTGGTGTGTGTGTGTGTGTGTGTGTGTGGGTGTGTGTGTGTGTCTGTGTGTGTGTCTGTGTGTGTCTGTGTGTGTGTGAGTGTGTGTGTGGGTGTGTGTGTGGTTGTGTGGTGTGTGTGTGTGTGTGTGTGTGGGTTTGTGTTGAGTGTTGTGGTGGGTTTGTGTGTGTCTATGTGGTGTGTGTGTGTGTGTGTGTGGTGTGTGTGTGTGTGGTGTGTTAGTGTGTATGTGTGCCTGTGTGTGTGTGTGTGTGCATGTGTGTGTGCGCGTGTGTGTGTGTGTGTGTGTGTGTGTGTGTGTGTGTGTGTGTGTGTGTGTGTGTGTGTGTGTGTGTGTGTGTGTGTGTGTGTGTGTGTGTTAGTGTGTATGTGTGCCTGTGTGTGTGTGTGTGTGCATGTGTGTGTGCGCGTGTGTGTGCGTGTGTGTGTGTGTGTGTAAGAGTACGTATGTTTGTGTGTGTAAGTGTGCTTGTGTGTGTGTGTGTGTAAGAGTGCTTGTGTGTGTGTGTGTGTGTGTGTGTGTGTGTGTGTGTGTGTGTGCATGTGTGCTGGGTTAAAGCTGCCCTCAATCTACCAGCCATCTTCCATTCCCTGAACTACCTTGGTGGGTCGGCACGGTGGCGCAGCGGTAGAGTTGCTGACTCGCAGCACTGGAGACCCGAGTTCGATCCCATCTACGGGTGCTGTCTGTGCGGAGTTTGTACGTTCTCACCGTGACCTACGTGGGCTTTCTCTGAGATCCTCCCACACTCCAAAGACGTGCAGGTTTGTAGGTTAATTGGCTTGGTATAAAATGTAAAAATTGTCCCTCATACAATAGTGTTAATGTGCGGGGATCGCTGGTCGGTGCGGACTTAGTGGGCCGAAGGGCCTGTTTCCACACTGTATCTCTAAAGCTTAAACTAAAAATCTATACACACACACATATATATAGAGAGAGATATACATATATATACAAAAAGCTGGAGTAACTCAGCGGGACAGGCAGCATCTCTGGAGAGAAGGAATGGGTGACGTTTCGAGGCGAGACCCATCTTCAGAGTAGTTAGGGATAAGAGAAACGAGAGATATAGACGATGATGTGGAGAGATAAAGAACAATAAATGAACGATAGGTAAAAAAGGTAACGATAAGAAAGGAAACAGGCCATTGTTAGCTGTTTGTTGGGTGAAAACGAGAAGCTGGTGCAATTTGGGTGGGGGAGGGATAGAGAGAAAGGGCCTGCTTCTGTGCTGTACTGTTCGATGTCCGAGGTTTAAACCTCAAGGGATTCTCTTGAAACCAAATGCCTGTACTGTACCTGATATAAACTTCCTTCTCATTTCTGAACTATTCCCTTTGTAAAAAAAGGTTCTCGAATCTAAGACAGACACAAATGTGCTGGAGTAAAGGACCTGTTCCACTGTACGAGGTAATTCAAGAGTTCATAGAAACATAGAAACATAGAAATTAGGTGCAGGAGTAGGCCATTCGGCCCTTCGAGCCTGCACCGCCATTCAATATGATCATGGCTGATCATCCAACTCAGTATCCTGTACCTGCCTTCTCTCCATACCCTCTGATCCCCTTAGCCACAAGGGCCACATCTAACTCCCTCTTAAATATAGCCAATGAACTGGCCTCGACTACCCTCTGTGGCAGAGAGTTCCAGAGATTCAACACTCTCTGTGTGAAAAAAGTTCTTCTCATCTCGGTTTTAAAGGATTTCCCCCTTATCCTTAAGCTGTGACCCCTTGTCCTGGAAGTTCTCCTGAGTTTCCCCTGATTCGAACTTGGAGAATTACGGTAATAGCTGCTCGTAGGTACTCGGGGCTTTCTTGGACATTTTTCAACATGTTGAAAAATCTTCACGAGCTTACCATGTTTCCCGAGTACCTGCCGTTAGCGTTACGGGCCGCTAAGAGAATTCCTGAGCTCTGACGTACCCGCTACGTACATTCTACGTACTTACCACGAGTTTGATTTTGTTTTTAACTTGGGAGAGCTCTTGAATTACCTTGTACAGTGGGACAGCCCCTTAACTCAATGGGTCAGGCAGCATCTCTGGAGAAAAAGGTTGAGTGACATTTTGGGTTGGGACCCTTCTTCTGAAGAAGGCTTTTCCTCCAGAGATGCTGCTGGATGCGCTGAGTTACTCCAACACTTTGTATCTACCTTCGGTATAAACCAGCATCTGCAGTTCCTTTCTACACACTTCCCTAATCTAACGTTGTTAGCTCCCATCCTCAGCAGGACATTTTGTCTCTAAGTGCACCTCACCTTTAAACATCTCCATTCATCAGATGTTGTTCTTAGTTTTTAGGTTAATTTCGAGATACAGTGCGGATATAGGCCCTTCGGCCCACCGAGTCCACGCTGACCACAAACTCTGCACACTATCACTATCCTACACACACACACTAGGGACAATTTACACATACACCAAGCCAATTAACCTACAAACCTGCACGTCTTTGGAGTGTGGGAGGAAACCGAAGATCTTGGAGAAAACCCACGCAGGGCACGGGGAGAACGTACAAACTCCGTACAGACAGCACCCGTAGTCAGGATTGAACCCGGGTCTCTGGAGGTGTTAGACAGCCACCGTGCTGCCCACAAGTATCTGTGGCCATTTTGGGCCTTGCTTGTTTATAAATCCCCAAACACCTTGTTGCCCCACGGCCTGGCTGAACGAGAGGTGGCTTTGAGCCAAATAACCAGAGTCATAGTCACAGAGTGATGCAGCGTGGAAACAGGCCCTTCAGCCCAATTTGGCCAAACATGTCCCATCTATACGGGTCCTTCCCGCCCACGTTTGGTCCATATCCCTCCAAACCTGTCTTGTCCAACTGTTTCTTAAACGTTAGGATAGTCCCTGTCCCAGAGTCACAAGGAGCAAACGTACAGACCTTAGAGACGTCTTGCGAGAGGTGGGAGCTGGTTTCTTTGAGACGTGAAATGGCGCTGTGACAAAGGCCTCCGATGACCGCCATTAGTGTGTTGAAGTTCTGGAGTAGGCGAAGTTTCTGTGAGGGAACAGAAGCACGTGGTACTTAACTCTTAGCCACCACTGTCCAAGCACCAGGTCCATGTCAGCTCCCATTGACCCTGTCAATCCCATTGCCTCTCTTACATCCCTGTAGCTTAACCCCTCTCACTTGACCATGAAAACTCCCAATAAGTCACAACACATTTCATAAGTTATACGAGCAGAATTATGGGCCTGTCCCACTTACGCAACTTTTTCGGCGACTGCCGGCATCCGTCATAGGTCGTTGCAGGTCGCCAAAAATGTTCGCGTAAGTGGGACAGGCCCATTAGGCCATTCAGCCTATCAAGTCTTCTCCGACATTCAATCATGGCTGATCTATCTTTCCCTTCTCCTGCCTTCTCCCCGTAACCCCTGACAATCTTACTAATCAGGAATCTACCAATCCCTTCCTTCAAAATATCCATTGACTTAGCCTCAGTGTATAAATATACACATTGACTAAACTTTATCTCGACTTTATCTGGACCTGTGCAGGAAGGAACTGAAGGTTTGCACCAGGGTTGGACACAAAGTGCTGGAGTAACTTAGCGGGTCAGGCAGCATCTCTGGAGAGAAGGAATGGGTGACGTTTCGGATCGAGACCCTTCTTCAGACTTTATCCTGCACTAGATGTTATTCACATTTTTCCCTTTATCCTGTATCTGTACACTGTGGGCGGCTCGATTGTAACCATGTATTGTCTTTCCTCTGACTGGTTAGCACGCAACAAAAGCTTTTCACTGTACCTCGGTACACGTGACAATAAACTTGACTAAACTAGACAGTCTTCGGGATGTGGGAGGAAACTCTCCTGGAGAAAGCCCACGCAGGTCACGGGGAGAATGTACAAAATCCGTACAGACAGCACCCGTGGTCGGGGTCGAACCCAGGTCTCTGGCGCTGTGAGGCAGCAACTCTACCGCTGCGCCACCATGATGCACCAAAATAAACTGATCATAGTTACACTTGGGAGCGTCCACAAAAATATATATTTTTTTCTAAATAAAAAATAACCAATTTTACAGAAAGTCAAAAAACTCCCCAAAACTGAAAAGAAAAATAGCCCCCGAGGTGACTGATGGTAAGCTGAGAGGTGACCTTGCAGTCGGCATGGTAACCATCTACCTTCAGTCACGGACCAAAACTAGGCCACAAACGATTGAAACTGGGCCTTCAGGGGGGCCAAATATTGTTTTAAAAACCTTGTGGACAATTCCGGCAAAAGTTACAGAACAAATTTACCACACAGCAGTGTAACTGTTTGGTTTGGAGATACAGTGCGTAAATAGGCCCTTTGGCCCACCGAGTCCGCGCCGACCAGCGACCCCACATATTAACACTATCCTACACACACTAGGGACCAATTTACGTTTTATATTAAGCCAATTAACCTGTACGTCTTTGGAGTGTGGGAGGAAACCGATGATCTCGGAGAAAACCCACGTGGGTCAATGGAAGAACGTACAAACTCCGTACAGGCAGCACCCATAGTCAGGATTGAACTCGGGTCTCTGGCGCTGTGAGGCAGCAACTCTACCGTTGTGCCACCGTGCTGCCCTGCTGTGCAACCTTTAGCAGGCAAGGGACACGGTACGAACATTCAATGAATTCACAGATTTCATTGTGAGGCTTTTACTTCATGTTTTAATTATGTTATCATATTGAATGGCGGTGCAGGCTCGAAGGGCCGAATGGCCTACTCCTGCACCTATTTTCTATGTTTCTATGTTTCTATGTGTCTGTGTGAAAAAAAGCTCAGAAGCCATTCAGATCACGGACAATTAAGACTTTCCACTTCCGTGAACTAATGAATAAAATGTTCCAGTGAGAAGACTCTGCAGGGGGAAGAAAACTGCTCTGGGAAATTGGGATTGCAAATCTGTGCTTCAGTTCAGTTTCAGTCTAGTTTATTGTCACGTGTACTGAAGTACAGTGAAAAGCTTTTGGTTGCGTGCTAACCAGTTAGCGGAAAGACAATACATGATTACAATCGAGCCGTCCACAGTGTACAGATACATGATAAGGGGAATAACGTATAGTGCAAGGTAAGCCAGCAAAGTCCGATCAAGGATAGTCCGAGGGTCACCAATGAGGTAGGTAGTAGTTCAGGACTGCTCTCTGGTTGTGGTAGGATGATTTAGTTGCCTGATAATAACTGGGAAGAAACTGTCCCTGAATCTGGAGGTAGACAAAAATATTGGAGAAACTCAGCGGGTGAGGCAGCATCTATGGAGCGAAGGAATAGGTGCGTTTTCGCACTTCCGTAGTGCCCGATGGGAGAGAGGAGAAGAGGGAGTGGCCAGGGTGCGCTATTGGATCAATAGATTCAGGAGTGAGAAGGAGTGATGGGGACCGAAGATAGACACAAAATGCTGGAGTAACTCAGTGGGAACAGGCAGCATCTCTGGAGAGAAGGAATGGGCGACGTTTCGGGTCGAGAACCTTCCTCAGGCTGAGAGCGATGGGGATCCAGTCTGATCAGCCAGGGGGAGCCCATCACCCATCCATGTTCTCCCAGGAGGCTGTCCGACCGGCTGAGTTACTCCAGCACCTTGCCTCTTTTTTTGTAAATCAGCATCTGCAGTTCCTCGTGTCTGCACAGATGGGAATGTTGTGAATCGTTAATTTAATCAAACACTTTGGAGGGTAGAGGTGATTATTTTTGATGAGGTAGCAGGGGAGACTCTGGTGCTGTTATTCCAGTGGGGACGGTTGCCTGGCAACCAACATGTTGTACGACTGACTTCCTCTGGAACACCAACTCCCGCCTGTTGTTCCTGAGCAGACAACATAAGGTCATAAGGTCATGTGATAGGAGCAGAATTAGGCCATTCGGCCCATCAAGTCTACTCCTCCATTCAACCAGGGCTGATCTATCTTTCCCTCTCAAACCCATTCTCCTGCCTTCTCCCCATAACCCCTGACACCCGTACTGATCAAGAATCTGTCTATCTCTGCCTTAAATATATCCACTGACTTGGCCTCCACAACCTTCAGTGGCAAAGAATTCCACAGATTCACCGCCCTCTGACTAAATACATTTTTCCTCATCTCCTTCCTGAATAAATGTACTTTAATTTTGAGGCTGTGACCTCTAGTCCTAGACTCTCCCACTAATGGGAACATCCTCTCCACATCCACTCTATATGGTATTCGGAAAGTTTCAATGAGGTCCCCCCTCATTCTTATAAACTCCAGCGAGTACAGGCCCAGTGCCGACAAACGCTCATCATAGGTTAACCCACTCATTCCTGGGATCATTCTCGTAAACCTCCTCTGGACCCTCTCCAGAGCCAACACATCCTTCCTCAGATACAGGGCCCATAATTGATCACAATATTCCAAATGCAGCCTGACCAGGGCCTTGTGAAGCCTCAGCATTACATCCCTGTGGAACATGTGCAGATTCCCACCCAGTGGTATGAATATTGAAGAAGGGTCTCGACCCGAAATGTCACCAATTCCTTCTCTCCATAGATGCTGCCTCACCCACTGAGTTCCTCCAGCACTTTGTGCCTACCTTCGGTATGGATATTGACATCTCTAACTTCAAGTAATCCCTGCATCCCCTCTCTCTCCATCCCTCCCCCAACCTAGTCGTCGTACTAGTTTTACTGTCAGTATCCACTCATTATCGCCTTCCCCACAGCCAACAATGGACCATTGTGGGCTCCACCTTTCCTTGATCATCGTTGAACCTTTCATTCCTTTGTTCCATGTACCTCTTCACATCTTTAATTCCGCTCTCCCCTGACTCTCCGTCTGAAGAAGGGTCTCCACCCGAAACCTCACCTGTTCCTTTTAGTTTAGATTAATGTAATTTAGAGATACAGCGTGGAAACAGGCCCTTCGGCCCACCGAGTCCATGCCGACCAGCGATCCTTGCACACTAACATTATCCTACACACACTGGGGACAATTTGTATTAGTACCGAAGCCAATTAACCTGCACGTCTTTGGAGCGTGGGAGGAAACCGGAGATCTTGTAGAAAACCCACGCAGGTCACGGGGAGAACGTACAAACTCCGTACAGACAGCACCCGTAGTCAGGATCGAACCCGGGTCTCTGGCGCTGTAAGGCAGCAACTCTACCGCTGCGCCACAATGTCTTTTATCAGAATCGTGTTGTCATTCAGCACAGAATCGGGCCATTTGGCCCAACTTGTCCATGCCGACCAAGATGCCCCATCTACGCTAGTCCTGCCTGATGAATTTGGCCCACATCCCACTCCATTTTGTCCGAGGTGTAGCCTGACCCGCTGAGTTGCTCCAGCACATTGCTTTGTCGATCTCTGTTGTACCTGTGCCACGTGGATGAACTTGGTGAAGACTTCTGCTCGTTGGACGGGGGTGGGCCTGGTGAGGATCATCAGCTGGACCCACTGCGAGATGCCGTTGACCAGCGAGACTGCCCGCTCCAGCGCCGGGTTCTCCCGCAAGCAGCCGCTGAGTGTGTAGCTCCTGTAGTCCAGGTACTGCAACAGAGCACAGGTAGTTACAAGATGCCCTGGACATGTAGCTCCTGTAGTCAATAGACAATAGACAATAGGTGCAGGAGTAGGCCATTCGGCCCTTCGAGCCAGCTGATCATCCTCAATCAATACCCCGTTCCTGCCTTGATTAGTACTAATTGTTGATTAGTACGGGTGTCAGGGGTTATGGGGAGAAGGCAGGAGAATTGGGTTAGGAAGGTGAGATAGATCAGCCATGATTGAATGGCAGAGTAGACTTGATGGGCCGAATGGCCTAATTTTGCCCCTATCACTTATGACCGTATGAGGCTTTGGAGTGGGTGGAGAGGGGGTTTGAGAGGGGGTTTGAGAGGGGGTTTACCAGAATGTTGCCTGATTTCCAGGGAGCGGTTGGATAGACTTGGATTGTTTTCTCTGGAATGTTGCAGGTTGAGAGGGAGAGCTGATATTCAATGAAGAGAGGCATAGATAGGGTAGACAGTCAGAACCTTTCCACCAGGGTGGAAAAGTCAATGACTAGAGGGCGTGGCTTTAGGGTGAGAGGGGCAAAGTTTAAAGGAGATGTGTGGGGCAGGTTTTTTTACACAGAGGGTGGTGGGTGCCTGGAACTCGCTGGCAGGGGTGGTGGTGGAGGCAGATACAATAGTGGCGTTTAAGAGGCTTTTAGACAGGCACATGGATATGCAGGGAATGGTGGGATACGGATCACGTGCAGGCAGAGAGTAGTTTAACTCATCATCATGGCTAGCAGGGACATTGTGGGCTGAAGGGCCTGTTCCTGTGCTGTACTGTTCTATGGCTGACAATGCTCTCACCAACAATAGGATGGGTCCGCTGAGGACCAACCTCACTGGTGACCCAGCGGTAGAGTTGCTGCTTCACAGCGCCAGAGACCCGGGTTCCATCCCGACTATGGGTGCTGTCTGTACGGAGTTTGTACCTTCTCCCCGTGACCATGTGGGTTTTCTCCGGGTGCTCCGGTTTCCACCCACACTCCAAAGACGTGCTGGTTTGTAGGTTAATTGGCTTTGGTAAAGATTGTAAATTGTTCCTAGTGTGTGTAGGACTAGTGCTAGTGTACGGGGATCGCTGGTAGGCGTGAGCTCGGTGGGCCGAGGGGCCTGTGTCTGCGTTGTAAATCTCACAGGGAGAACGTACAAACTCCACACCGACAGCACTCATAGTCAGATGGAACCCGGGTCTCTGGTGCTGTGAGGTAGCAACTCTACCGCTGCACCACCATGCTGACCTTTTGAATATTGATTTCTCTAACTTCAACTAACCATTGTATCCCCCCCCCCCTTCTCCATCCCTCCCTCATCCAAGTTGTTGTCATAGCTTCAAAGTCATCTTGTTTGTAGACATCTTCATTGTCTGTAACTCATTTTCACCCAGCCCACAGCAAACAATGGCCGATCTGCTTTATCATTGTTACACTTTTGTATATCTTTCATTCATTTGTTCTAAATCTCTTGTTACCCTTTCCCCTGACTCTCAGTGCGAAGAAGGGTCTCGACCCGAAACGTCACCCATTCCTTCTCTCCAGAGATGCTACCTGTCCCGCTGAGATACCCCAGCATTTTGTGTCTTCTACAGGTACACAGTAGAGAGCATGCTGACCGGTTGCATCGTGGCTTGGTTCGGCAACTTGAGCGCCCAGGAGCGGAAAAGACTGCAAAAAGTTATAAACACTGCCCAGTCCATTATCGGCTCTGACCTCCCCACCATCAGAGGGATCTATCGCAGTTGCTGCCTCAAAAAGGCTGGCAGCATCATCAAGGACCCACACCATCCTGGCCACACACTCATCTCACCGCTACCTTCAGGTAGAAGGTACAGGAGCCTGAAGACTGCAACGTCCAGGTTCAGGAATAGCTACTTCCCCACAGCCATCAGGCTATTAAACTCAACTCATACAAAACTCTGAACATTAATAGCCTATTGCACTTTATCTGATTATTTATGTGTGTGTATATATATTCAATGGTATATGGACACACTGATCTGTTCTGTATTTATGCCTACTATATTCTGTTGTGCTGAAGCAAAGCAAGAATTTCATTGTCCTATCTGGAACACATGACAATAAACTCTCTTGAATCTTGAATCTTGAATCTATCTTCGGTTAAAGCCCAGCATCTGCAGTTCCTTGCTCAACTAATCTGATGACTGATTGATGTTTTGTCAACTGCCGGTCAGTTTTGATGGTTGCAGTATGCGGGAACAGTGATTAACTAAGTAGAAGAGGTTGTGAAGGAACGTGAATCTTACCGAGAGACGGCAGAAGCATTTGAACTCCAGGTAGGTGAGGTGCTCAGCCAGCTCCGTGGGATCCAGGTGATCGAACAGCAGAGAGACCTTGCGTTTCTTGTTGTTGTTAGGCGTCCCGTGTAGAGTGTACTTGCGTGTCCACTCCTGCATGTGACTGCCAAAGTATCGGGGGGGGGGAGAGAGAGAACGTCAGGGCAAGAGATCCCGGTCACGTCAAGAGTAGACAACAGACAATAGACAATAGGTGCAGGAGTAGGCCATTCGGCCCTTCGAGCCAGCACCGCCATTCAATGTGATCATGGCTGATCACCCACAATCAGTACCCCGTTCCTGCCTTCTCCCCATATCCCCTGACTCCGCTATTTATTAAGACCCCTACCCAGCTCTCTCTTGAAAGTATCCAGAGAACCGGCCTCCACTGCCCTCTGAGGCAGAGAATTCCACAGACTCACCACTCTCTGTGAGAAAAAGTGTTTCCTCGTCTCCGTTCTAAATGGCTTACCCCTTATTATTAAACTGTGGTCCCTGTTTCTGGACTCCCCCAACATCGGGAACATGTTTCCTGCCTCTAGCGTGTCCAAGCCCTTAACAATCATATATGTTTCAATAAGATACCCTCTCATCCTTCTAAACTCCAGAGTGTACAAGCCCAGCTGCTCCATTCTCTCAGCATAAGACAACATCTCTCAGCAGTATTCAAGAGAGGAAACGATCGGGTAGAGGCTCAGAAGATAGACACAAAGCGCTGGAGCGTCTCAGCGGGACAGGCAGCATCTCTGGGGAGAAGGAATGGATGGGTGACGTTGCAGACCGAGACCCTTCTTCAGTCTGAAGTAGGGCCCCTGCCCGAGATGTCGCCCATTCCTTCTCTCCAGAGATGCAGCCTGTCCCGCTGAGTTATAACAATTACAGCACGGAAACAGGCCATCTCGACCCCTCTAGTCCGTGCCGAGTTACTCCAGTCTACCTTCGTTTGAAACCAGCGTCTGCAGTTCCTTCCTATCCGGGTTGACAGACGCACAGAGTCTCTTGCCCGGAGTCAGGGAATCCGACCACGGAACAATGACATTAATTCCCACAACATGACAAGCCTGTAAACACAACGCTCATAGGCAACATAATAAACTGAAAGAAAAAGAGTGATTGAGTCATACAGCACGGAAACAGGCCCTTCGGCCCAACTCGTCCATGCTGACCAAGATGCCCCATCTAAATCAGTCCCATTTGCCCGCGTTCGGCCCATATATCCCTCTAAACCTCCCTATCCATGTATCTGTCCAGTTGCCTTGTACATGTGTTATTGTACCTGCCTCAACTACCTGCTCTGGCAGCTCGGTCCATACATCATAGAAACATAGAAACTAGGTGCAGGAGGAGGCCATTCGGCCCTTTGAGCCAGCACCGCCAGTCATTGTGATCATGGCTGATCGTCCCCTCTCAATAACCCGTGCCTGCCTTCTCCCCATATCCCTTGACTCCACCAGCCCCTAGAGCTCTATCTAACTCTCTCTTAAATCCATCCAATGACTTGACCTCCACTACCCTCTGTGGCAGGGAATTCCACAAATTCACAACTCTCTGGGTGAAAAAGTTTTTTCTCACCTCAGTCTTAAATGGCCTCCCCTTTATTCTAAGACTGTGGCCCCTGGTTCTGGACTCACCCAACATTGGGAAATTTTTTCCTGCATCTAGCTTGTCCAGTCCTTTTATAATTTTATATGTTTCTATAAGAACCCCCCCTCATTCTTCTAAACTCCAGTGAATACAAGCCTAGTCTTTTCAATCTTACCTCATATGACAGTCCCGCCATCCCAGGAATCAATCTCGTGAACCTACGCTGCACTGCCTCAATCACAAGGATGTCCTTCCTCAAATTAGGAGATCAAAACTGTATAGATGTGGTCTCACCAGAGCCCTATACAACTGCAGAAGAACCTCTTTACTCCTATACTGAAATCCTCTTGTTATGAAGGCCAACATTCCATTAGCTTTCTTCACTGCCTGCTGTACCTGCACACCAACTTTCAGTGACCGGTGTACAAGGACACCCAGGTCTCGCTGCACCTCCTCCTTACCTAACCTAACCTAATCTGGCCCCCCCATCTGGGCCCCCCATATCTCACTGACCTCCTCTCCCCCTACCAACCCTCACGATCCCTCAGATCCACATCAGCCGGTCTCCTCTCCATCCACAAGTCCAACCTCCGCAGTTTTGGGGACAGAGCCTTCTCCAGGGCAGCTCCCAGGCTCTGGAACTCCCTCCCCCAACTGATCCGCAATTCCGTGTCCCTCACCATCTTCCAGTCCAGCCTCAAGACCCATCTCTTCACCTCTGCCTATCCTTAGCCCCACGTCCCCCTCCCTTTTCATCTGTGCATGAATTGCCTTATATTGTGTTTTGAATTGAATTCTGTCTTTAATTTGTGTACTAGTCATGTCTCTACTATTTATTTCATTCCCCTTACATGTTTTTCCTCTACCTGCTAAATTTTTGTAAGGTGTCCTTGAGACTCTTGAAAGGCGCCCATAAATAAAATGTATTATTATTATAATTAACCTAACCTGAAAGAATTGCCCTGCAGGTTCATATTAAATTTTATATATATGATATTGAAGGTGGGCGTCACGGTGGCGCAGCGGTAGAGTTGCTGCCTCACAGCGCCAGAGAGCCGGGTTCGATGCTGCATATGGGTGCTGTCTGAATGGAGGTTTGCACTGTGCAGGACCGCTCTATGTGTCATTCTGTGCCGGACCTTAACCTGGCCCAAACTGCAGTGAACAAGCCATCACCTCCAGCGGTGAAGCCCCCTCTACCACCCCGTCGCTCCGGGTTGCCCGCTAGTGCCACCCAACGGCCATACGACAACCAGCCCCTTGCGCCAGGCACCCGCCCAACGTCAGGGCACCCATACCACTGTGTCAGGCACTCACCCCACCTCACGGCCACACAGCGCCCACCCCGCGCTCCGGGCACCCACTCACCCTGTACCCGAGCTCCCACTCCACTGTGTCATCACCCACCCCATCACATGACACCCTTCCCCAGGTGCCAGGCACCCGCTCCCCCGCGCCAGTCCCCCCTCTCCGGTGCCAGTCGCTGCTCTCACATGTTGGAGGTGTCGATGAGGCTGCAGTGTGCCTCCTCACCCTCGCTCCGCACCACCTCCCACAGCTGTGACATCACCGCCTCCAGCTCCGAGTCCATTGTGAACACCACCGGGTAGAGGGCGATCCAGTACCTGCGACACAAACACACACACAGCGTGAGACATCCCCTCCCTCACTGGCACGCAGCACGGTGACACATCCCCTCCCCGTCCACCCTGGACACCCCCACCCTCACCCCCACCACCCAATGCCGTCAGGTCCCCTCCCCTCACACACACAGTGGCACCACGTCCCATCCAAGTGACCGGTGACCAGTGTCCAATGAGCAGTTCCTTGTATAAAGTGCCTATTGACCAATGACCAATGACCAATACCCAATGACCAATGACCAATACCCAATGACCAATACCCAATGACCAATACCCAATGACCAATACCCAATGACCAATGACCAATACCCAATGACCAATACCCAATGACCAATACCCAATGACCAATACCCAATGACCAATGACCAATACCCAATGCCTATTGCCCAATGCCTGCCTCCCCCCGCCAGCTGTCGACCATCTCCACTGATCCTCTCCCCAATTTGTTGCCTCCCCAGATGTGTGTCCGGATCCCGTTCCCGGTATTCCTGGTTCCCGGGATTTTCACCGCAGTGGGCAGTGGGCAGGAGGCGCAGCCCCACCATCCCTGGGTCCAGCCCACCCACAGAGTCCCCCTGCCCAGAGGGTGAGGGTGAGGGTGAGGGTGGGGGTGGGGGTGGTTGGGCCAGCGAGAGGTCAGGCCAACGTCTCTGGGACCAACACGGACCCAACTCTCCCCCCCGCCCCACCCTCTGTCCCCACGCACGGTGGGCCTACCTCACCAGGTGGCAGATCCTCACACGCTGTTGGCATGGCTTCTCCCCTGAAGCATCTCGATAGGTGGCCGCAGGTCAAGGATAATAGCGGGCATACCTGAAGAAAGGTCTCGGCTCGAAACATTGCCTATTTCCTTCGCTCCGTAGATGCTGCCGCACCCGCTGAGTTTCTCCATCACTTTTGTCTACCAAGGATAATAGTGGGGTGGCCATTCGGCCCATCACTTGTCTACTGGCCCCGCCAGGGCTGGCTGCCTCCCTCCTCCCTTCCTCCCTCTCCAAACCCTCGGGGGGACGGAACCGAGAGATGTGATGTTTAAAAAATATCCCAAAACTCACTTTGATTATGGGTTAAGACTTGGATTATTTTTTATGAAGAAAACCACAATAAACTAAACTAAAGTAAAGTAAATTAAACTAAAAAGCGGCATGGTGGCGCAGTGTTAGAGTTGCTGCCTCTCAGCGCCAGAGACCTGGGTACCATCCTGACTACGGGTGCTGTCTGTACAGAGTTTGTACCTTCTCCCCGTGACCTGTGTGGGTTTTCTCTGGGATGTCCGGTTTCCTCCCACACTCCAAAGACGTACAGGTTTGTAGGTTAATTGGCTTGGTGTGTGTGTAAATTGTCCCTAGTGTGTAGAATAGTGTTAGTGAGCGGGGATCATTGGTCGGCGTGAACTGGGTGGGCCGAAGGGCTTGTTTCTGAGCTGTATCTCTAAACTATAAAACTAAAAGAAAGAATTGCAGATGCTGGAATCTTGAGGAGAACACAAAGTGCTGGAGTAATTCAGCGGGTCAGGCAGCATCTCTGGAGGACATGGATAGAAGACGTTTCAGGTCGGGATCCATCTTCAGACTGAGGAAGTGGCCTGACCTGAAACGTCTCTTATCCATGTTCTCCAGAGATGCTGCCTGCCCCGCTGTGTTACTCCAGCACTTTATGTATCAATAAAAGGGCAGGTGGGATAGATGTAGGATTCTCTCTGCCCCCTTTTTGATGTAACGTTCTGTTCAAACCAGAGAGGAAAGTTCAAAGTATCTTTATAGAACATTCTTGTTCAAACCAAGGAAAAGATTTAAAGTATTTTTAAGCAAACTTTAACTTTAGTCTCTTGCCCAGAGTAGGGGAATCGAGAACCAGAGGACATAGGTTTAAGGTGAGGAGGGAAAGATTGAATTAGTTTAGTTTATTGTCACGTGTACCGAGCTACAGTGGAAGGCTTTAGTTGCGTGCTAACCAGTCAGCGGAAAGACAATACATGATTCCAATCGAGCCGTCCACAGTGTACAGATACATGATAAGGGAATAATGTTTAGTGCAAGGTAAAGCCAGTAAAGTCTGGTCAAGGATAGTCCGAGGGTCACCAATGAGGTAGATAGTAGTTCAGGACTGCTCTCTGGTTGTGGTGGGATGATTCATTGGGTAATAATGAAGTTACCTGGGGAACATTTTCACGCAAAGACTGGGGTGTGAATAGAATGAGCTGCCTGGGGGAGGTATTCGAGTGAGACACTAAAGCTGATTCGAGGTCACGGAGTGGTGGATAAGAATATCTGCTTCCTGCTGATGTGGAACTTTAAAAGTCCCCACGCACACACACAGTTTTGTTTATTTATTGTCACGCGTACCAAGGTACAATGAAATGGTTGTAAGTGTTTTTAAGCAGACTTTAATTCTAGACCCACACAATCTCTTGCCCAGAGGAGGGGAATCGAGAACCAGAGGACATCGGTTTAAGATGAGGGGGGAAAGATTTAAACACTAAACTGCACACACCATAAACCCAGCCCAGCACAGCAGGCCTTGACAATAGACAATAGGTGCAGTAGGAGGCCATTCGGCCCTTCGAGCCAGCATCGCCATTCACCGTGATCATGGCTGATCATCCACAATCAGTACCCCGTTCCTGCCTTCTCCCCACATCCCCTGACTCCTCTATCTTTAAGAGCTCCATCTAACTCTCTCTTGAAAACATCCATAGAATTGGCCTCCACTGCCTTCTGAGGCAGAAAATTCCCCAGATTCACAACTTTCTGGGTGGAAAAGCTTTTCCTCATCTCCGTCCTAAATGGCCTTCTCCTTATTCTTAAACTGTGGCCCCTGGTTCTGGACTCCCCCAACATCGGGAACATGTTTCCTGCCTCTAGCGTGTCCAATTCCTTAATAACCTTATATGTTTCAATAAGATCCCCTCTCATCCAGAGTATACAAGACCAGCTGCTCCATTCTTTCAACATATGACAGTCCCGCCATCCCGGGAATTAACCTGGTGAATCTACGCTGCACTCATTCAATAGCAAGAATGTCCTTCCTCAAATTAGGGGACCAAAACTGCACACAATACTCCAGATGTGGTCTCACTAGGGCCCTGTACAACTGCAGAAGGACATCTTTGCTCCTATACTCAACTCTTCTTGTTATGAAGGCCAACATGCCAATAGCTTTCTTCACTGCCTGCTGTACCTGCATGCTTACTTTCAGTGAGTGATGAACAAGGACCCCCAGAGGGCACAGGTTTAAGGTGGGCATAGGACATAGGTTTAAGGTGAAGGGCCTGTTTCCATACTATATCACTCCACCCCTCTATGTGTGCTATTCCCAGAGGAGGAAACGCTGTCTTTTTTTTGAACCAGAATATAAATGTAATCAATTATTTACAACAAAAATATTTGCAATACAAAACAATGCAAACGCCCATCACCAAATACAAAAATCACCAAATATTCTTAAATACCATTTTAAGGTGAAGGGGAGAAGATTTAATAGGAATCCAAGGTGTAACTTTTTCATGCAAAGGGTGGTGGGTGTATGGAACAAGCTGCCAGAGGAGGTAGTTGAGGCTGTGACTATCCCATCGTTTAAGAATCAGTTAGACAGGTACATGGATAGGACAGGTTTGGAGGGATATGGGCCAAACGCTGGCAGGTGGGACATGTATATGGGGCATGTTGGCCGGTAGGGGCAAGTTGGGCCGAAGGGCCTGTTTCCATGCTGTAAAACTGCATCACGTTTCTCCCTAGTTTGACCAGGGATGTTATTTCGAACATGCTGAAGCTTTTCTCAAAGATAGACATAAAATGCTGGGGTTACTCAGTTTCCTGCTGCCTGACCTGCAGTGTTACTCTGGCATTGTGTTTCTATCGTTGGTGTAAACGAGCATCTGTAGTTCCCTTTAATTACATTTAAACTCTTCTCCCTGGTTTGAACAGGAATGTTACTTATAGTCATAGTCACAGAGTGATACAGTGTGAACTTGCCCACACCAGCCAACATGCCCCAGCTACACTAGTCCCACCTGCCTGCGTTTGGTCCATATCCTTCCAAACCTGTCCTACTCATGTACCTGTCTAACTGGTTCTTAAACGCTGCAATAGTCCCTGCCACAACTACCACCTCTGGCAGCTCGTTCCATGCACCTAACACTATTGGCGTGAAGAAGTTACCCCTCGGATTCATATTCAATCTTTTCCCCTTCACCTTGAACCTATGTCCTCTGGTTCTCAAGACCTGCTGTGCTAGGCTGGGTTATTGTGTGTGCGTGGGGACTTTTAAAGTTCCACCTCAGCACAAAGTAGATATTCTTATCTACCTGCTCCGTGACCTCAAGGCTGCTGTGCAAGGCCTCACTTCTCTGAACTCAGCCCTTCAAAGGAGAAACGTACCAAATGGGGAAGTCTCTCAGCATGAGGAAAACCCCTCTCTGGTACCGACTACTGTGGCCTCGTTCACAATGACTGGGTCTAGCAGCCAAACGCACACACGCACACGCACACGCACACGCACGCACACGCACACACACGCACACACACATGCACGCACGCATACTCACAAACACACGTGCGCACGCGCACACATACACACACACGCACACGCAAACACACGCACACGAACGCACATGCATAGGCACACACACACGCATAGGCACACACACACAAATGCACACACATACGACACACCCACGCACGCATTCACACATGCACCTGCGCATACATACACACACACACACAAACACGCACACGCATGCACGCACACACAAACACAGACACGCACACACAGGCACACACACACAAATGCACACACATAAGACACATGCACGCACACATACACATACAAACACGCACCCGTGCACACATACACATGCACACATACGCACACACAACACACAGACACATGCACACACACACACACACTCATGCATACACGCTCACACACGTACACACATGCACACACACAGACAAAGGCACGTGTGCACGCACACACACGTGTACACAGATACACACAGGCGTACACACACATGCCATAAGAGGAATGATTGGAAAGACTGGGCTTGTATTCACTGGAATTTAGAAGGATGGGGGGGGCATCTTACAGAAACGTATAAAATTATAAAAGGACTGGACAAGCTAGATGCAGGAAAAATGTTCCCAATGTTGGGCGAATCCAGAACCAGGGGCCACAGCCTTAGAATAAAGGGGAGGTCATTTAAAACTGAGGTGAGAAAAAACGTTTTCACCCAGAGAGTTGTGAATTTGTGGAATTCTCTGCGGAGGCCAATTCACTGGATGAATTTAAAAGAGAGTTAGATAGAGCTCTAGCGGCTAGCGGAATCAAGGGATATGGGGAGAAGGCAGGCACGGGGTACTGATTGTGGATTATCAGCCATGATCACAATGAATGGAGGTGCTGGCTCGAAGGGCCAAATGGCCTCCTCCTGCACCTATTTCCTATGTTTCTATGCATTCACACACACTAGCTCACACAGACAGACACACGCACAATATATATGTATATATATATACTTTGCATTTCAAGGTGAATGGCATAATTCAACTTACAAGCAGAATTATGCCATTCAATAACAACTACACTAGTCCCACCTGCCTGTGTTTGGCCCATATCCCTCTGAACCTATCCTATCCATGTACAGTACCTGTCTAAATGTCTCTTAAACGTTTAGTACCGTACTAGTCGCTGTTCCAGCTTTGCCGATCTCAATGAACACAGAGATGCCAGACATAAGTGCAGGTGTCAGGGGTAATGGGGAGAAGGCAGGAGAATGGGGTTAGGAGGGAGAGATAGACCACCCATGACTGAATGGCAGAGTAGATCTTGTTCTGGTCCTATCACTTATGAACTTACGCAATACATTTTTAAAAATTGTTAATCACCACCACTCGATATAAATTGTTCTTGCCAACTTTTTTACAATTAAACTGCTTTCCGGACATCTCAGTCTGACCTCAGCAAGGCCAGCAGCACAATCAAGGACCAGTCGCACCCCGGCCACTCCCTCTTCTCCCCTCTCCCATCGGGCAAGAGGTACAGAAGTGTGAAAACGCACACCTCCAGATTCAGGGACAGTTTCTTCCCAGCTGTTATCAGGCAACTGAACCATCCTACCACAACCAGAGAGCAGTCCTGAACTACTATCTACCTCACTGGTGACCCTCGGGACTATCCTTGATTGGACATTGCTAGCTTTATCTTGCACTTATTCCCTTATCATGTATCTGTACACTGTGGACGGCTCGATTGTAATCATGTATTGTCTTTCCGCTGACTGGTTAGCACGCAACAAAATCTTTTCACTGTACCTCGGTACACGTGACAATAAACTAAACTGAACACTACAGAATAAACAATCCAAATTTGTCCACCCTCTCCATATAGCTAAAGGGCCTGTCCCACTTTCACGACCTAATTCACGACCTCTGCCGAGTTTGCCCTGGACTCATACTCGCAGCATGGTCGTCACGAGATCGTAGGTAGGTCGTAGTAGGCCGTGATGCTAGTCGTAGGTACTCGTGGCATCAAGTAGTTCGGGGCGTTTTTTCTAGCCTGATGGAAAATGTCCACAAGTAAAAAAGGTTGTGAATTAGGTCGTGAAAGTGGGACAGGCCCATTACCCCTCTGACAGCAAGCTAGAGTGAACTGAAGTGAACAGGGTTGCTCGTCCCACCATGCCGCTATGATAGAGTGGTTGAAAGGATATAGGAGCAGGAGTTTGTGGGCGAATTCAGCGGATGGGATGATCCAGCTGTGCATCATCAACGTCACCTTCACCGTCTCGCTACTGCATCGCAGGTTCCCGTCCACATCTGTGGGGAAACAAAACATCAGGTCACACACGCGAGGCTCACCAGCAACCAAAGCTCGGCATTAAGGGCGGCACGGTGGCGCAGCGGTAGAGTTGCTGCCTCTCAGCGCCAGAGACCCGGGTTCGATCCTGACTACAGGTGCTGTCTGTATGGAGTTTGTACCTTCTCCCCGTGAGCTGCGTGGGTTTTCTCTGGGTGCTCCGGTTTCCGCCCACACTCCAAAGACGTACAGATTTGTAGGTTAATTGTCTTCGGTAAAATTGAAAGTTTAGTTTAGTCTAGTTTAGAGATACAGCGTGGAACCAGGCCCTGTGGCCCACCGAGTCCACACCGACCAGCAATTCCCCGCACACTAACACTAACACTATCCTACACACACTAGGGGACAATTTTCATTTATACCAAAGCCAATTAGCCTACAAACCTGTACGTCTTTGGAGTGTGGGAGGATTCCAGAGATCCCGGAGAAAACCCACGCAGGTCACGGGGAGAACGTACAAACTCCGTACAGACAGCACCCGTGGTCACGAGACCGTGACCTGCGTGGGTTTTATCCGGGTGCTCCGGTTTCCTCCCACACTCCGAAGACTTACAGGTTTGTAGGGTAATTGGTTTGGTATAAATGAAAATTGTCCCCGTGTGTGTGTGTATGATAGTGTTATGCCCCTGTCCCACTTAGGAAACCTGAACGGAAATCTCTGGAGACTTTGCGCCCCACCCAAGGTTTCCGTGTGGTTCCCGGAGGTTGCAGGTGGTTGCCGGAGGTTGCAGGTAGTGGAAGCAGGTAGGGAGACTGACAAAAACCTCCGGGAACCGCACGGAAACCTTGGGTGGGGCGCAAAGTCTCCAGAGGTTCCGTTCAGGTTTCCTAAGTGGGACAGGGGTATTAGTGTGCGGGGATCGTTGGTTGGTATGGACTTGGTGGGCCGAAGGGCCTGTTTCCACGCTGTATCTCTAAACTAAACTAAAGGTGGAAGGAGAGGAGTGGAAAGAGGAAGTTGACTCGATGCAAGAGGCTCTGTCTTCACCAACAGCTTGCTGTCGACCAGGTAGTCAGCATGGAATGAATGTCCACACTCCGCACAAACAGCCCCCAAAGGCAGCAACACAGTCTAATTGAACACTGAGAGATACAGCAGGGGAACAGGCCCTTCGGCCCACCAAGTCCATGCTGACCATCAATCACCCATTCACACTAGTTCCATGTAATAGCTTTTTTATGAGGAAAATTTATATGTGAATGCAAGAACTCCAGGTGCAGGTTTAGTTTAGTTTAGTTTAGAGATACAGGTTGGACACAGGCCCTTCGGCCCACCGAGTCTGTGCTGACTATCGATCACCCGTTCACACTAGTTCCATGTTATCCTACTTTCTCCACTCATTCATAGCTGTGTTTAGTTTAGTTTAGAGATACAGCGCGGAAACAGGCCCTTCTGCCCACCGAGCCCACACGGACCAGCGATCACCGCACACTATAAACAGAGGAAAAACAGGTGCAGGAGTGGGCCATTAGGCCCATCGAGCCAGAACTACCATTCATTATGATCATGGCTGATCATCTAAAGTCAGTACCCCATTCCTGCTTTCTCCCCATATCCCTTGATTCTGTTAGCTCTAAGAGCTAAATCTAACTCTCTCTTGAAAAAATCCAGTGATTTGGCCTCCACTGCCCTCTGTGGCAGATAATCCCACAGATTCACAACTCTCTGGGTGATAACGTTTTTCCTCATCTCAGTCCTAAATGGCCTAGCCCTTATTCTTAAACTGTGTGACACCTGGTTCTGGACGCCCCCAACATGGGGAACATTCCTGCATCTAGCCTGTCCAATTCTTGATACCCTCTCATCCTTCTAAATGCCAGTGAATACAAGCTCAGTTGACCCATTCTGTAATGATATGTCAGTCCCGCCATCCCGGATATTAGACCGACAGACAGACAGACAGCCCGTTATGCAGGCGGGGGACAGGGCAAGCGGGGGGAGCGCTGTCTGAGTGAAATTCACACGGTGCCAAGCTAATGTGATACAGACACACACCGCGATGAACAGGAAGGTTGCCGCTGTAATTAAGACGGTGAAAGCACAGTGTACAGGAATGGTCACGCACGTCCTTTAAAGGGGGGCGCGGGGAGGGGCGAGAAGTCAGGAGAAGGGGAGACGGGGTGGGGAGAAGGAATGGAGACAACATAAGAAGCCAGAGATACACAGCTGTGAAGGTATAGGTGACGTTTCAGGTCGAGACTTGACATTACCGGTCGGTTATCCTTGGTTCTGAAAACTACTGCTTACGTTTTTTCCCCCCAATGAGTCAAGGAAATTCACCGGTCAGCACCGGCTACAACCTACGAGAACCTACGACCTCCCGGCGACCCACCTACGGCACGAGAATTCTCGCTACTCTCCATGGCGGCTTCATTCTAGTCACCGCTAATTTTTCAACATGTTGAAAGATTCAGCGGCGATCATAATGAGGCCGCGACTAGTTCCCAGAATGCGGGAACTCCTCACGACCATGAAGGTGACACCCCGGCAACCACCCGCGAACAAGTGGCGACCGCATAGTCTCCTGCAGCCGCCTAAAAAGTCGTCCAAGTGGTACAGGCCCGTTAGGCAGCAACTCTGCCACTGCCAAATAATGCCACATAATGCAGGTCATAGCATCTACGAGCACAGTGTCCATCTGACTGACGAAGGAGGGTCCATTGGTGAACAAGAGTACGGTGGTAAAGAAGGCAGATGGTATGCTTGCCTGCACTGGTCAGGACATTGAGCATTAGAGTCAGGAAGTCTCTGGAGTTCCAGAGACTTCTGGAGTTTAGTTCAATTTAATGGAGGTGCTACATCTTGGCACGACAAATCAAAATAGGACGTACATGGTAAATGGTAGCGAATTGAGGAATGCAGTTGAACAGAGGGATCTAGGAATAACTGTGCATAGTTCCCTGAAAGTGGAATCTCATGTAGATAGGGTGGTAAAGAAAGCTTTTGGTGTGCTGGCCTTTATAAATCAGAGCATTGAGTATAGAAGTTGGGATGTAATGTTAAAATTGTACAAGGCATTGGTGAGGCCAATTCTGGAGTATGGTGTACAATTTTGGTCACCTAATTATAGGAAAGATGTCAACAAAATAGAGAGAGTACAGAGGAGATTTACTAGAATGTTGCCTGGGTTTCAGCAACTAAGTTACAGGGAAAGGTTGAACAAGGTCTTTATTCTTTGGAGCGCAGAAGGTTAAGGGGGGACTTGATAGAGGTCTTTAAAATGATGATAGGGATAGACAGAGTTGACGTGGATAAGCTTTTTCCATTGAGAGTAGGGAAGATTCAAACAAGAGGACATGATTTGAGAATTAAGGGACAGAAGTTTAGGGGTAACATGAGGGGGAACTTCTTTACTCAGAGAGTGGTAGCTGTGTGGAATGAGCTTCCAGTGGAAGTGGTGGAGGCAGGTTCGATTTTATCATTTAAAAATAAATTGGATAGGTATATGGACGGGAAAGGAATGAAGGGTTATGGTCTGAGTGCAGGTAGATGGGACTAGGGGAGAATAAGTGTTCGGCACGGACTAGAAGGGCCAAGATGGCCTGTTTCCGTGCTGTAATTGTTATATGGTTATATGTCATGCGGCAACGTTATAAAGCTTTGGTCAGGCTGTATTTGGAATATTATACACAGTTCTGGTTACCCCATAACAGGAAGGATGTGGAGGATGCAGAAGTGGTTTACCAGACGTTGCCTTAGCTACAAGCTTGGACAAACTTAGATTGTTTTCTCAGCATCACCATAGGTTACAGGAGGGACCTGCTGAAAGTTTATTAAAGTATATCGGGTGGCGTGGTGGTGCTGCGGTAGAGTTGCTGCCTCTCAGCGCCGGAGACCCGGGTTCGATCCTGACTACAAGTGGAGTTTGTAAGTTCTCCCCGTGACCTGCGTGGGTTTACCCCGGATGCTCCAGTTTCCTCCCACACTCCAAAGACTGTGCCGGGACCTTCGAATGACTGTGCCGGTTGGAAGGGAGTTAGTCGGGTGGTGTTTGGGATCAGGTCCAGTGGTCATGTGATCTGTGACCACACTGCCCACCTGACTGACCATCCATTAGTAGATCCTTCTGCAGCTAAAACTCCAGAGAAGGAAGGTCCATTGGTGAAACTGGAGCTTAGCAAGAAAGCAAGGAACTAAAAACTAATTTAAAGCCCTGTCCCACGGTACGAGTTCATTCCAAGATCTCTCCCGAGTTTGCCCTGATTCGAACTCGGAGATTTACGGTAATGGCCACTCGTCGGTACTCGGGGCCCTCGTGGACATTTTTCATAATGTTGAAAAATCTTCACGAGTCTTCCCGTGCTTACCTGCCGTTAGCGAGTCTTCCCGAGTACCTGCCGTTAGCGCTAAGAGACGTCCCCGAGCTCCGATGTACCCGCTACGTTCATTCTCCGTGCTTACCACGAGTTTGATATTTTTTAAACTCGGGAGAGCTCTTGGAATGAACTCGCACCGTGGGACAGGGCTTTAAGAACTTCTTAAACATTCTTAAAAAGGGACAGCACGGTGGCGCTGCGGTAGAGATGCTGCCTCACAGCGCCAGAGACCCGGGTTCGATCCCAACTATGGGTGCTGTCTGTACGGAGTTTGTACGTTCTCCCCGTGACCTGCGTGGGTTTTCTCCGAGATCTTCGGTTTCCTCCAAAGACGTACAGGTTTGTAGGTCAATTGGCTTGGTAAAATGTAAAAAAAAATATTGTCCAGTACTGAGTGATTCTAGAATTTTTCAGCGTACTATATCCAGCTCCAGATCCAGAAATGAGGGGGGAACCTCATTGAAACTTACCGAACAGTGAAAGCCTGGGTAGAGTGGATGTGGAGAGGATGTTTCCACCAGTGGCAGAGTCTGGGACTAGCCTCAGAATGAAAGGACATTCTTTTAGGAAAGAGAAATTTGTTCAGTCAGAGGGTGGTGAATCGGTGGAATTCTTTGCCACAGAGGCTGTGGAGGCCAAGTCTGTGGATATTTTTAAGGCAGAGATAGATAGATTCTAAATTAGTACGCGTGTCAGGGGTTATGGGGAGAAGGCAGGAGAATGGGGTTAGGAGGGAGAGATAGATCAGCCATAATTGAATGGTGGAGTGGACTTGATGGGCCAAATGGCCTGATTCTACTATCACTTCTGACCTCATGACCTTATGAAATTAATAACAGCCAGGAGAGTGCTTTTAATTTAGAGATACAGCGTTGAAACAGGCCCTTCGGCTTTCCATGTCTGCGCCGACCAGCGATCCCTGCACACTAACACTATCCTACACACATCAGGGACAATTCCACACTCCAAAGCCATGCAGGTTTGTAGGTTAATTGGCTTGATAAAATTGTGCATTGTCCCTAGTGTGTGTAGGATAGCATTAATGTGTGGGGATCGCTGGTCAGCGCCGTCTCGATGGGCCGAAGGGCCTGTTTCCACACTGTATCTCTAAACTAACCTAAACTGAAGTACATTTTCTTTTCAAATTGGACATCATAAAGATATCCTTATGGCAAAGCAGGCAAGTGGGAAACAGAAGGAAACAGAGGGACAAGGCCTGAAACGTCGCCAGTCCATTCATTGCCTCCGCAGATGCTGCCTTACTCCAGCACTGTGCGTTCTGTTCAAGCCTCATTAATCTGTCCACACAGTCACCCAGTGCCTTGTGACAGGATTTCTATCTCCCATTTTCTCCTCACTCCCCACTTTCTTCATCAGTGCAGACAGGGGTTATGGGGAGAAGGCAGGAGAATGGGGTTAGGAGGGAGAGATAGATCAGGCATGATTAAATGGTGGAGTAGACTTGATGGGCCGAATGGCCTAATTCTACTCCTATTCATTATCTGATGAAAGGCCTCCACCCTTGAATGTTAGCTCGAGTTCTCTTCCATGGATGCTGCCTGACCAGCTGAGCATTTCCAGTAATACTGGATAGAGTGGATGTGGGGAGGATGTTTCCACTAGTGGGAGAGTCTAGGACCAGAGGTCACAGCCTCAGAATTAAAGGACGTACCTTTAGAAAGGAAATGAGGAGGAATTTCTTCAGCCAGAGGGTTGTGAATCTGTGGAATTCATTGCCACAGACGGCTGTGGAGGCCGTGTCAGTGGATATTTTTAAGGCAGAGATAGATAGATTCACAATTAGTACGGTCAGAGGTTATGGGGAGAAGGCAGGACAATGGGGTTAAGAGGGAGAGATAGATCAGCCATGTTTGAATGACGGAGTAGACTTGATGGGCCGAATGGCCTAATTGTGCTCCTATCACTTATGACCTGATGAATACTTTGTCAATGTGTTGCTACATTCCGATTGAATCCGCTGAGAATGTTTGGGAAGCAGGAGAGGGGATGGGAGCTACAGAGTGAAACCAAGTTCAGATTTGTGTCTCTCTATTCTCGGCTGGAGAAATGGTGACTTGTAAATGTTCCCCAGACGTTCGTGAAGGTAACAAGATCAGGCAATCATGTGTTAGCGTGTAGTCATACAGCAACGACTTCAGTACCTGCCGTTGACCTTGTGAGCTGCAGCCAGTGAAGACCACAGCTCTCCACTTCATCCCAACCAGTCCCACACCACCACTGGCTTGTTTATGAAACGCAAATGTACATCAAGCCATTCACTCAAATTGCCCACAGCCACATGCACACTCACACTGACACGCACACGCTCACACTGACACAGACACCACACTCACAAACTCATACGCGCACACACACACACTGACACACACACACGCTCACACTGACACACACACGCACACACTGACACACACACGCACACACTGACACGCACACACTGACACGTGCACACTCACATTGACACATGCACGCGCACACTGACACTCACATTGACACACACACACACTGACACGCACTCACACACACTGACACGCACACACTGGCACACTCACACTGATACTCACACTGACACGCACACACTCACACTGACACGCACACACTCACACTGACACGCACACACTGACACACACACACTGACACGCACACACTGACACGCGCACACACACTCACACGCACACTCACACTGACACACACAAACTCACACGCACACACTCACATGCACACACTCACACACACACACACTGACACACACAGACACACACACAGACGCACACACAGACGCACACACACTGGCACACACACTGGTACACACACACACACTGGCACACACACA
>NC_045996.1:3717834-3792834 GCF_010909765.2 Amblyraja radiata | reverse complement strand
CACTGACACACGCACACCGACACACGCACACGGACACACGCACACCGACACACACGCACACCGACACACATGCACACTGACACACGCACACCGACACACACGCACACTGACACACACGCACACCGACACACACACACACACTGACACATGCACACTGACACGCACACAACGATGCACGCACACTGACACAAATGCACACACACACACACACACACACATACACACACGCACTGACACATACATACACACACACATACACACACGCACACTGACACAAATGCACACACACACACTGACACACACACACTGACACACACACACTGACACACACACTGAGACACTCGCTAACACGCACGCTAACTCGCACGCTAACACGCAAGCTGACACGCACACTAACACACAAACACACACTCACCCCTGAAGTGAGTGAGAGCAGAGCGGAGAGAGAGGGGAGAGTGATTGCTCGCCAGGTCTAGAGAGTGCGGGGAGATTAGTAAAGGGAGGGACTGGCCTCCATTCTGTGGGATTGGCTTTCACTTGCAAATCCATGCCCCGTAACCGCAGCGTACAACAATACCTCACAGAGTCGGGTTCCAGTCTCAGACAATGACCTTTCCATGAAGAGAAAGTTGATCTCCTTCTCCCTTCATCTCTCTCGTTAGTTTAGTTTAGTTTAGAGATACAGCGCGGAAACAGGCCCTTCGGCCCACCGAGTCCGTGCCGACCAGCGATCCTCGCACACTAACACTATCCTCCACACACTAGGGTCAATTTACATTTATACCGCTAATTAACCGACATCTTTGGAGTGTGGGAGGAAACCGAAGATCTCGGAGAAAACCCACGCAGGTCACAGGGAGAATATACAAACTCCGTACAGACAGCACCCGTAGTCGGGTTCGAACCCTGGTCACCGGCGCTGCAAGTGCTGTAAGGCAGCAACTCGACCGCTGCGCCACCGTGCCACCCTGTCCTTCAACAAGAATGCATCAATGTACAAATAACAAAGTGCTGGAGGAACTCGCTGAGAGCGGGCACCAGTAACTGCAGGTTAGAGACATGCGCAGAATGCCAAGTGATAGGAGCAGTATTAGGCCATTCGGTCCATCAAGACTACTCCGCCATTCAATCATGGCTGATCTATCTCTCCCTCCTAACCCCATTCTCCTGCCTTCTCCCCATAACCTCTAACACCCGTACTAATCAAGAATCTATCGATCTCTGCCTTAAAAATATCCACTGACTTTGCCTCCACAGCCTTCTGAGGCAAAGAATCCCTCTGACAAGGGGGGGGGGGGGGGGGGGGTAGGGGGGCTGCTGCCACGTACAGCGGTAGGTAATAGATGGAAACTGTTCGGCAAACTTTTACAGCTATGTTGGCACCAAACATAGAAAATAGGTGCAGGAGGAGGCCATTCGGCCCTTCGAGCCAGTACCGCCATTCATTGTGATCCTGGCTGATTGTCCCCTATCAATAACCCATGCCTGCCTTCTCCCCATATCCCTTGACTCCACTAGTCCCTAGAGCTCTATCTAACTCTCTCTTAAATCCATCCAGTGACTTGGCCTCCACTGCCCTCTGTGGCAGGGAATTCCACAAATTCACAACTCCCTGAGTGAAAATGTTTTTTTCTCACCTCAGTCTTAAATGACCTCCCCTTTATTCTCAGGTTGTATGCTGAACAAAGCATCCCACTGCACCAGGGTGCAGGTGACTATAAAGTATCATTGAATCACTGAATTGAACGAGTTCTTCCACCTTGTTTTCTGCTCAAGACTCCCGTATGTGTCCTCTCCCATGTCTCCGCGCATAAATACAACCTCTTAGCCTCAGAGGTTTACGTTTTGGCTTAGTATTATTTTTTTTTTTAGAGATACAGCGCGGAAACATACCCACCGAGTCCACACCGACCAGCGATCTCCACACACTAACGCTATCCAACACACACTGGGGAAAATTTAAACTTATACCAAGCCAATTAACCTACAAATCTGTACGTCTTTGGAGTGTGGGAGGAAACGGGAGCTCCTGGAGAAAACCCACGCAGGTCACGGGGAGAACGTACAAACTCTGTACAGACAGCACCCGTAGTCGGGATTGAACCCGGGTCTCTGGCGCTGTGAGGCAGCAACTCTACCGCTGCGCCACCGTGCCAAGTATATTGATGAGCTTTGTTTTGCAAGCCGTCCAATCTATTCAGACAATATTATTTTAGTTTACTTTAGAGATGCAGCACAAAAACAGGCTTTCGGCCCATCGAATCCGTGCCCAACCAGCGATCCCCACACACTAACACTATCATGTATCGTCTTTCCACTGACTGCATAGCAAGCAACAAAAACATTTCCCTGTACCTTATTGTTTAGTGGCAAGAAAATAAAATGAAACTCCTACACACACACACACACACACTAGGGACAATTTACAATTTTACCAAAGCCAATTAACCTACAAACCTGCACGTCTTTGGAGTGTTGGAGGAAACCGAAGATCTCGGAGAAAACTCACATGGTCACAGGGAGAACGTACAAACTCCGTACAGACAGCAACCATAGTCGGGATCGAACCCAGGACTCTGGCGCTGTGAGGCAGCAACTCTACTGCTGCGCCACCCTATACATACATACATACATACATGAATACAATGAAACCAAATACAAGTAGAAAGGTGGAGAGAAACGAAAAAGACCAAAGTGTAGAATATATTTAGTTCAGTTTAGTTTATTGTCACGTGTACCGAGGTACAGTGAAAAGCATTTGTTGCGTGCTAACCAGTCAGCGGAAAGACAATACATGATTACAATCGAGCCGTCCACAGTGTACAGATACATGAGAAGGGAATAACGTTTAGTGCAAGGTAAAGCCAGTAAAGTCCGATCAAGGATAGTCCGAGGGTCACCAATGAGGTAGATAGTAGTTCAGGACCGCTCTCTGGTTGTGATAGGATGGTTCAGTTGCCTGATAACAGCTGGGAAGAAACTGTCCCTGAATCTGGAGGTGTGCGTGTTCACACTTCTGTATCTAATGCCCGATGGGAGAGGGGAGAAGAGGGAGTGGCTGGGGTGAGACTGGTCCTTGATGATGCTGCTGACCTTGCCAAGGCAGCGTGAGGTGTAGATGGAGTCAATGGAAGGGAAGTTGGTTTGTGTGATGGTCTGGGCTGCGTCCAATGTCCGCAGTGAGATGTGGTGGCGAATCGAGACTGTAGCCCAGTCTATGGAAGGACCGTTCAGAAGTGTGATCACAGTCATAGAGATATGCAGCGTGGAAACAGGCCCTTCGGCCCACCTTGCCCATGCTAACCACATTAGCACACTGGGCTAATCCCATTTACCTGCATTTGGCCCATAACCCTCTAAACCCTTCCAATCCATATACCTCTCCAAGATAGACACAAAATGCTGGAGTAACTCAGTGGGACATGCAGCATCTCTGGAGAGAAGGAATAGGTGACGTTTCGGGTCGAGTTACTCCAGCATTTTGTGTCTATGTTCGATTTAAACCAGCATCTGCAGTTCCTTCCTACACATATATCTATCCAAATGTATTTAAAGAGTCGTAATTGTATCCACTTTCGAGCTTCCACTGGCAGCTTGTTTAAGATAGGAACTGCCCTCTGAGTGAACAACTTGCCCCTGAGGTCCCTCTTAAATCACCCCCCTCACACATTAAGCTTTTGCATATCTATTTCTTTCACGCGGAAGGTATGTATGTGGAAGGAGCTGCCAGAGAACGTAGTTGAGGCAAGTCCAATAACAGCATCTTAAAGACACCTGGACAGGTACGCAGGTATTCCCAGGTATTCATATTGCCAGGTGACCTGGGTCCAGCACACAGATGTAATGTTAAGTTGCTGCCTCACAGCGCTGGCAGCACCAGAGACCAGGGTTCGATCCCGACTACAGGTGCTGTCTGTACGGACTTTGTACGTTCTCCCCGTGACCTGCGTGGGTTTTCTCCGAAATCTTCGGTTTCATCCCACGCTTCAGGTTTGTAGGTTAATTGGCTTCGGTAACTTGTCCCCAGTGGGCGGGTGAGAGCTAGTGCGAGGGGGATCGCTGGTTGGCACGTGCTCGATGGGCCGAATGGTCTGTTTCCGCGCAGTATCTGGTGCTTGAGGGCAGCAGCTTTACTGCTGCGCCACCGTGCCACCCTCAAAGTGCTGCAGTAACTCAGCGGGTCAGGCAGCATCTCTGGAGAACATAGATAGGTGATGTTTAGAGTCAGGACCACCTCTTCATGCTAGGTGGGACATGTCATCTATTCTCTCCTTATCTCACTGTGCCTTTTCTTCCCTGGTCTTTGTCCAACCACCTGCCTATCAACCCCCCCCCTCACCTGTATCCACCCATCACTCCCCTTGAGTCAGCCCTGAAACGTCACCTTTCCATGTTCTCCAGAGATGCTGCCATAGCCTGCTGCTATGGATGGGAAAGGAATGGAGGTTTATGGTCTGAGCGCAGGTATATGGGACTAGGGGAGATTATGTGTTCGGCACGGACTAGAGGGGTCGAGATGGCCTGTTTCCGTGCTGTAATTGTTATATGGTTATATGGTTATATGGACCTGCTGAGTTACTCCAGTTCTTTTGCAAAGCAGCATCTGCAGTTCCTTGTGCCTCTGGCAGGCACTAATGGGGCTGTCCCACTGTACGAGCTAAACTCAGCGGGTCAGACGGACTGGAGAAGGGTCTCGACCCAAAACGTCACCTATTGCGTTACTCCAGAGATGCTGCCTGTCCCGCTGAGTTACTCCAGCTTTATGTGTCTATCTTCATAATGTCAAAATAAACGCATCTCCCCTGCCCGCACGTGATCCACATCCCTCCGTTCCCTGCATCTCCATGTTTGGTTTAGTTTAGTTTTGAGATACAGCGCACAAACAGGCCCTTCGGCCCACCGAGTCCGCGCCGACCAGCGATCCCCGCACACCAACACTATCCTACACACACACTCGGGACACTGCATTTATACTAAGCCAATTAACCTACAAACCTGTACGTCTTTGGAGTGTGGGAGGAAACTGAAGATCTCGGGGAAAACCTATGCAGGTCACAGGGAGAACGTACTAACTCTGTACAGACAGCACCTGTAGTCAGGATCGAACCTGGGTCTCTGGCGCTGGGAGGCAGCAACTCTACTGCTGCGCCACTAAAGTGCCTATCTAAAAGCCTCTTAAACACTATTATCATATCTGCCTCCACCACCACCCCTGGCTGGACACACCAGACCCACCACCCTGTGTGTAAATCTCTGTCCACACATCTCTTTAATCTTTGCCCCTCTCACCTTAAAGCTATGCCCTCTGGTCTTTGACATTTCTCAATAATCTCCAGATCTGAGGAAGGATGTGCTGGCTCTGGCTGACTCTAACAGAACTATTCCTCTCGTGATTTTATACACCTCTATAAGATCACTCCTCATCCTCATGAGCTCCAAGGAATAAGATTGTTAAGGGCTTGGACACGCTAGAGGCAGGAAACATGTTCCCAATGATGGGGGAGTCCAGAACCAGGGGGCCACAGTTTAAGATTAAGGAGTAAGCCATTTAGAACGGAGACGAGGAAACACTTTTTCTCACAGAGAGTTGTGAGTCTGTGGAATTCTCTGCCTCAGGTGGAGGCAAGTTCTCTGGATGCTTTCAAGAGAGAGCTAGATAGGGCTCTTAAAAATAGCGGAGTCAGGGGATATGGGGAGAAGGCAAGAACAGGGTACTGATTGGGGATGATCAGCCATGATCACATTGAATTGCGGTGCTGGCTCGAAGGGCCAAATGGCCTACTCCTGCACCTATTGTCTATTGTCTATTGTGTATTGAATAGAGTCCCACCCTGCTCAACCTCTCCCTGTAGCTCCGGCCCTCGTGTCCTGGCAACATCCTCGGGCTTTGAGACCGATGAGATCAATGAGAGAGGTATCGTCTCCAAGCAGGAGAGAGGTGGAGAGCTACAGGGAGCAATCTGGGCCCCGTATCTGAGGAAGGAACTGCTGGCTCTGGAGAGGGTCCAGAGGAGGTTTAAGAGACCTATCCCAGGAATGAGTGGGTTAACGTATGATGAGCATTCGATGGTACCGGGCCTGCACTCGCTAGAGTTTAGGATGAGAGGATGGGACCTCATTGAAACTTACCAAATAGTGAAAGGCCTGGATAGAGTGGATGTGGAGAGGATGTTTCTACTGGTGGGAGAGTCTGGGACCAGAGGTCACAGCCTCAGAATAAAAGGACGTACCTTTAGGAAGGAGATGTGGAGGAATATCTTTAGTCAGAGGGTGGTGAATCTGTGGAATTCACTGCCACAGACGGCTGTGGAGACCAAGTCAATGGATATTTTTAAGATGGAGATTGATCAGTGCGGGTGTCAGGGGTTATGGGGAGAAGGCAGGAGAATGGGGTTGGGAGGGAAAGGTAGATTGGCCATGATTGAATGGCGGAGTGGTCGAATGGCCTCATTCTGCTCCTAGAACCTATGAACATGAAGATGATCTCCAAAACTCCGGATACAGGCGTGGTGGGGATGAAGCAAGTCTGGGATATCCGGGAACGAGAGGTTCTCGGAGATCTCTGGGAGCTGTAGGGCCGGAAGAAGGATTTGAAAACGAGCGTTTTGAATTAGCTACAAAGAGTTGGGGAAGTGAGAATTTCACTTCTGCTGCCTGAGATTGCTGGCAGCCTTTAATATGTCCTCAACCCTTGACACACGCACACAACGGGCCCATCGGCTCGAAGGGCCTAATCCTGCACCTATTGTCTATTGTCAATGTGATCATGGCTGATCATCCTCAATCAGTACCCCGTTCCTGCCTTCTCCCCATATCCCCTGGCTCCGCTATCTTTAAGAGCTCTATCTAACTCTCTCTTGAAAGTATCCAGAGAATCGGCCTCCACCGCCTTCTGAGGCAGAGAATTCCACAGACTCACAACTCTCTGTGTTAAAAAGTATTTCCTCGTCTCCGTTCTAAATGGTTTACCCTTTATTCTTAAACTGTGGCCCCTAGTTCTGGACTCCCGCAACATTGGGAACATGTTTCCTGCCTCTAGCGTGTCCAAACCCTTAATAATCTTATATGTTTCAATAAGATTCCCTCGCATCCTTCTAAATTCTAGAGTATACAAGCCCAGCTGCTCCATTCTATCAACATATGACAGTCCTGCCATCCCGGGAATTAACCTGGTGAACCTACGCTGCACTCCCTCAATAGCAAGAATGTCCTTCCTCAAATTTGGAGACCAAAACTGCACACAGTACTCCAGGTGTGGTCTCACTAGAAACATAGAAACATAGAAATTAGGTGCAGGAGTAGGCCATTCGGCCCTTCGAGCCTGCACCGCCATTCAATATGATCATGGCTGATCATCCAACTCAGTATCCCGTACCTGCCTTCTCTCCATACCCTCTGATCCCCTTAGCCACAAGGGCCACATCTAACTCCCTCTTAAATATAGCCAATGAACTGGCCTCGACTACCCTCTGTGGCAGGGAGTTCCAGAGATTCACCACTCTCTGTGTGAAAAAAGTTCTTCTCATCTCGGTTTTAAAGGATTTCCCCCTTATCCTTAAGCTGTGACCCCTTGTCCTGGACTTCCCCAACATCGGGAGCAATCTTCCTGCATCTAGCCTGTCCAACCCCTTAAGAATTTTGTAAGTTTCTATAAGATCCCCTCTCAATCTCCTAAATTCTAGAGAGTATAAACCAAGTCTATCCAGTCTTTCTTCATAAGACAGTCCTGACATCCCAGGAATCAGTCTGGTGAACCTTCTCTGCACTCCCTCTATGGCAATAATGTCCTTCCTCAGATTTGGAGACCAAAACTGTACGCAATACTCCAGGTGTGGTCTCACCAAGACCCTGTACAACTGCAGTAGAACCTCCCTGCTCCTATACTCAAATCCTTTTGCTATGAAAGCTAACATACCATTCGCTTTCTTCACTGCCTGCTGCACCTGCATGCCTACTTTCAATGACTGGTGTACCATGACACCCAGGTCTCGCTGCATCTCCCCTTTTCCTAATCGGCCACCATTTAGATAATAGTCTACTTTCCTGTTTTTGCCACCAAAATGGATAACTAGGAGTTACTAGGGCTCTGTAACTCCAGTCAGACTGACTAAACTGCCTATAATAGACACAAAAAGCTGGAGTAACTCAGCGGGACAGGCAGCATCTCTGGAGAGAAGGATCGGGTGACGTTTCGGGCGAGACCCTTCTTCAGTCTGAAGAAAGGTCTCGACCAGAAACGTCACCCATTCCTTCTCTCCAGAGATGCTGCCTGTCCCACTGAGTAACTCCAGCTTTTTGTGTCTATCTTTGGTGTAAACCAGCATCTGCAGTTCCTAGTCAGCCAGTCATAGATAGTCATCGAGTGATACAGCGTGGAAACAGGCCTCTCTGCCCAACTTACCCGCACCGACCAACATGTCCCATCTACCTGCATTTGGCCCATATCCCTTGAAACCTGTCCTATCCATGTATGTACCAGCGTAATTGTTTCTTAAACATTGCAATAGTCCCTGCCTCGACTACCTCCTCTGGCAGCTCGTTCCTGTAAAACTTGATTAACTTAAAAATTCTGCTCCTATCACTTATGAACTTAAAGGAACTAGCTAGTACTGTCCGTACACACTCGAATTAAGCTGAAGGTATAGAGGAGCATCAAGTCATGACTCTTTCATTGTTATATGAACCAAAAACAAGACAATGAGATCCTTAGGTAGACAAAAATGCTGGAGAAACTCAGCGGGTGAGGCAGCATTTATGGAGCGAAGGAAATAGGCAACGTTTCAGGCCAAAACCCTTCTTCAGACAATGAGATTCTTACAGGCTTGTAAACACAGCACTCACAGACAAGACAATAAATATGGATAGGGAAGATTTAGAGGGATATGGGCCAAACGCAGGCAGGTGAGACTCGTGTAGACGGGCCATTTTGGTCGGCATGGATAAGATGGGCCGAAGGGCCTGTTTCTACACTGGATGACTGAGATTATAAATTTAACAATAAATCCCTCATATTACTGCAAAAGATTAAAACATAATTCTCGTCTGAAGAGGGGTCTCGACCCGAAACGTCACCCATTCCTTCTCTACAGAGATGCTGCCTGTTACTCCAGCGTTTTGTGCCCATCTTTGGCTTCAACCAGCATCTGCAGTTCCTTCTGACACAAAACATAATTTACCTTGCGGTGTAAGCTGCTCACCTCCCGGAGCTGTGCGGCGGGTAGTAGGTGTGGGCTGTGCACTGTGTTATGTCCCTCAGCAGAGTCGGCACTCTATGACAGACGCTGTGAGACCCAGCCCGTTCCCTTTCCCAATCCACCTCCCCGGTACAAGGCCACTCCACCAACAGGAAGTGTGATCCTGACTACACGGGGTGACACAAAACACCCAGCTCAAACGAGAAGTGAATGTGGAAGTGACCACATTCTGGGGACACAGTCACAGAGACACAGAGTCACAGAGACAGTCACAGAGTCACAGAGACACAGAGTCACAGAGTCATAGAGACACAGTCACAGAGTCACAGAGACACAGTCACAGAGACAGTCACAGAGACACAGAGTCATAGAGACACAGTCACAGAGTCACAGAGACACAGTCACAGAGACAGTCACAGAGACACAGAGTCACAGAGACACAGTCACAGAGTCACAGAGACACAGTCACAGAGACACAGAGTCACAGAGACACAGAGTCACAGAGTCATAGAGACACAGTCACAGAGTCACAGAGAAACAGAGACACAGTCACAGAGACACAGAGTCACAGAGACACAGAGTCACAGAGACACAGTCACAGTCACAGAGATACAGGGACACAGAGACATAGAGACACAGAGATACAGTCACAGAGACACAGAGACACAAAGTCACAGAGACACAGAGACACAGGGACACAGAGTGCCCCAGTTTCCTCCCACATCCCAAAGACATACGGGTTTGTAGGTTAATCGCCTCTCTGTAAAATTGCCAGGAGTGGGATAATACAGAACTAATATGAACGGGTGATCGCTGGTCTGAGTGGACTCAGTGGGCCAAGGGTCCTGTTTCCGTGCTGTATCTTTCAATCAATCTGTGGGTGCCGGAGGTCGGAATAAGTGTTTAAGAAGAAACACTGAATAAGTGTTTAAGAAGGAACTGCAGATGCTGGAAAATCGAAGGTAGACAAAAATGCTGCAGAAACTCAGCGGGTGCAGCAGCATCGGTGGAGCGAAGGAAATAGGCAACGAAATAGGCACCTCCCACTCCATATCCGACCTCTCTGTCCTGGGTCTCCTCCATGGCCAGAGTGAGCAACACCGGAAATTGGAGGAACAGCACCTCATATTCCGCTTGGGGAGTCTGCATCGTGCGGGGCATGAACATTGAATTCTCCGAATGTTGTTAGCCCTTGCTGTCTCCTCCCCTTCCTCAGCCCTACTGCAGTCTCCTCCCATCCCCCAGCCTTCGGGCTCCTCCACCTTTTTCCTTTCTTCTCCCCGCCCCCCCACCCCCCCACCCCCATCAGTCTGAAGAAGGGTTGCCTATTTCCTTCGCTCCACAGATGCTGCTGCACCCGCTGAGTTTTGTGTACCTTCGTTCTGAATAACATGGCTTCTTGCAACAGAGCTGCAGTCTGTGTCGCCATCTCTGCCCTCGTTCAGTGCGCAGCAGCTACAAGATTACATTAGCCCCTGTCACCAGCTCTGGAGGTTAACCACGTACATGTCTCACTCATCCCCATTCTCTGCCCCCACTCCCCCTACTCTCCCCCCTCCCCCCCTCCCCCCTCCCCACTCGTCACCCCCCCCCCCCCCCCACTCTCCCGCCTCTCCCCATCCGTGCACGTCTTTGGAGTGTGGGAGGAAACCGGAGCACCCGGAGGAAACCCATGCAGGTCACGGGGAGAACGTGCAAACTCCGTACAGACAGCACCTGTAGTCAGGATTGAACCCGGGTCTCTGGCGCTGTGAGGCAGCAACTCTACCGCTGCACCACCGTGACGCACAAATATCCCTGTCAAAATATCAATAGTCGAGTATTTGGCACAGATAGAGTATGCAGTCAGAGTCCTTGTCCCAGCAGGGAAGGATCTATTGGAGGGTGTTGCTTTCAGGTGAGGCGGAAAATTTTAAGAGGATGTGCGGGGTAGTTTCTTTTACACAGAGGGTGGTGGGTGCCTGGAACACACTGCCAGGTGTGGTGGTAGAGGCAGATACGATCGTGGCGGTTTGGATACGCACGTGTATGTGCAGGGAAAGGAAGGATATGTGATGGTCTAGGCATCAAGCTCAGCATCGACATTGTGGGCTGAAGGGCCTCTGCTTGTGTTCAATGTTCTATGTCAAGTAACAAGAAGAAAGGGAAGGATGAGGGGAAGAATGGTCTTATTTGTGGGGGGGGGGCTCTTTCAATGAAAGGTTGATGCATCGAGGAGGGAAACAAGTGGGCAAGCAGAACAGAAGGGCGTGGAGAGGAGTTCAGTTCAGTTTAGTTTATTGTCACGTGTACCGAGGTACAGTGAAAAGCTTTTGTTGCGTGCTAACCAGTCAGCGGAAAGACAATACATGATTACAATCGAGCCATCCACATGATATTCCCATATCATGTACAGATATATGATAAGGGAATAGCGTTTAGTGCAAGGTAAAGCTAGCAATGTCCAATCAAGGATAGTCCGAGGGTCACCAAAGAGGTAGATAGTAGATCAGGACTGCTCTCTGGTTGTGGTAGGATTATTCAGTTGCCTGATAACAGCTGGGAAGAAACTGTCCCTGAATCTGGAGGTGTGTGTTTTCACACTTCTGTAGCTTTTGCCCGATGGGAGAGGGGAGAAGAGGGAGTGGCCCGGGTGCGACTCATCCTTGATGATGCTGCTGGCCAAAGACCCTACAGCGAGCAAGATAGACCACTTGATGAAAAAGACGTAGTACGGTCATGGGCAGATTCATGGGTAATTTTCGGCCCCATTTCCGTAAGCGTCTCCCGTCTCCGCACCAAAGATCCCGTAGCGGAGCAAAGATACTAGTGCGGAGACGGAAGCCGGTTACGGAAACATCCTCGTAAAAATAAAAGTTATTTGGTAAAAATCTTCTCCTCATTTTCAGAATTTAAATTTATTAACACACTGTTCCCCCGCAACGTTGATTACACTGCGAGTCGTGTCGGGTCGGGTCAGGTTACTGAAATGGATGAAAAAAAGGCCCACGTTCCGCTCCGTTGCGTACTACACGTCAGCCCATTGCATTTAGCAGGAGTGGTCTATCTTGCTTGCTATAGGATCTTTGCTGCTGGCCTTGCCGAGGCAGCGTGAGGTGTCAGGAGGTCACAAAGGTCACCAAGGAGAAGGAACTACTGCTGAGGTTTAAAACACTTCTGTTCTTTTACAAGGAACACCCTCGAGAAACGTTCCTTAACTGATAATGAGTTCTACTTTCGCCAAAATATGAAACATTTTAATACATTCCCAAGGTTATCCTCCAATGAGTTTGTTTGCTTGCAGCAACTGATTATGTTTTTGTTTTAAAAGAGTTTGGTTTAGAGACACAGCGTGGAAAGTTCATAAGTGATGGGGGGAAGAATTAGGCCATTCGGCCCATCAAGTCAACTCCACCATTCAATCATGGCTGATCTATCCGATTTGAGAATTAAGGGACAGAAGTTTAGGGGTAACATGAGGGGGAACTTCTTTACTCAGAGAGTGGTGGCTGTGTGGAATGAGCTTCCAGTGGAAGTGGTGGAGGCAGGTTCGATTTTATCATATAAAAATAAATTGATAGGTATATGGACGGGAAAGGAATGGAGGGTTATGGTCTGAGTGCAGGTAGATGGGACTAGGGGAGAATAAGTGTTCGGCATGGACTAGAAGGGCCGAGATGGCCTGTTTCTGTGCTGTAATTGTTATATGGTTATATGGTTATCTAACCCCATTCTCCTGCCTTCTTGCCATTACCTCTGACACCCGTACTAATCAAGAATCTATCTATCTCTGCCTCAAAAATATCCACTGACTTATCCATATCCTCCACAGCCTTCTGTGGCAATGACTTCCACAGATTCACCACCCTTCATTCCATCGAGTCCACGCCGACCATCGATCACCCGTTCACACACTGGTTCCATGTTATCCCATTTTATCATCCATTCCCTACACACTAGGGGCAATTTACAGAGACCAATGAACCTTCAAACACACACGGAAGAAACCGGAACAGCTCGGCTGGGAGAGAAGGAGGTGTAAGAAGGAACAGCAGATGCTGGTTTACACCGAAGGTAGACACAAAATGCTGGAGTAACTCAGAGGGACAGGCAGCATCTCTGGAGAGAAGGAATGGGTGATGTTTTGTGTCGAGACCCATCTTCAGATTGGTTAGGGATAAGGGAAACGAGATACAGACGGTGATGGGATGGAGGGGGGGTTGGGGGGGTGGGGGGAGAGGTATAGGCTCATTAGGGGTCTGATAGAGAATTCTCCCCCCCCCTCCCTCCCTGCCCACTTCCACCTCTCACCTCACGTGGGAAAGGATTTCATGGAATAATTAACTTTCAGGGTCACGGAACCAACAGGAAGTGATCCAAGTCAGCAATTGCAACGTTTAAAGGAGGCCAAAGGTTTAAATTGAGAGGGGAAAGATTTAATAGGAAGCTGAGAGGCAACTTTCTCCACTCAGAGGGTGGTGGGTGTGTTATATCAATACGTTCAGTATTGTAAGCACTGTCTGACAAAGTGTCATAAGTTGATAAGTAAAGAGCCTGTCCCACGAGCATGCGACTGCATGCGGCAAGCACGACCTAACGTGGTCGCTTCAGCCGTACGGCCTCGCGGGGCCGGTCCCACTTCGATCACCGGAGCCGTATGGAGTTGTGCGGAGCTGGTACCGACATCGCGCTGGGCTACGAAAAACTGACCGTGTTTAAACTGACTTGCCGGCCCGCAGCCTCCTCAACGCCGTACGCACCGCCTCGACGGGCGTACGCAGTGTCTCGACGCCGTATGCAGAGTGTTGACGGCGTACGCCTTCGCTCGAACTTCACGTCAACTCATACGGGGTCACTCGACCTCCGCGCGCCCCCCGCTTCCGGTTTGGTCGCGCTTGCTGCATGCAGTCGCATGCTCGTGGGGCAGGCCCTTTATAGGAGCATAATTAGGTCATTCGGCCCATCAAGTCTATTCTGCCATTCAATCATGGCTGATCTATCTTTCCCTCTCAACCCCATTCTCCAACCTTCTTCCCATGACCCATGACCCTTGACCCTCAGGTCGTGAGCCAAAATGTCACCCATCCCTCTTCTCCAGAGATGCTGCCTGACCTGCTGAGTTACTCCAGAACTTTGTGTCCTTTTTTTAATACAAGCATTAACAATGGACCTGGACATATAGGGCATGCATGCAGAGCTGAAGGCCTTCCTGTAGTACAGGCAACCATGCAGCCAGCACCGTGCATTCTCCCATAACCTAGGCTGTGGTCCCATTCCTGCATTAGAAAATTTGCAGATGACACAAAGCTGGGTGGCAGTGTGAAATGTGAGGAGGATGCTATGAGAATGCAGGGTGACTTGGACAGGTTGGGGTAGTGGGCAGATGCATGGCAGATGAAGTTTAATGTGGATAAATGTGAGGTTATCCACTTTGGTGGCAAAAACAGGAAGGCAGATTATTATCTAAATGACATCAAGTTGGGGAAAGGGGAAGTACAACGGGATCTGGGGGTCCTTGTTCATCAGTCTATGAAAGTAAGCATGCAGGTACAGCAGGCAGTGAAGAAAGCGAATGGCATGTTGGCCTTTATAACAAGAGGAGTTGAGTATAGGAGCAAGAGGTCCTTCTGCAGTTGTACAGAGCCCTAGTGAGACCACACCTGGAGTATTGTGTGCAGTTTTGGTCCCCTAATTTGAGGAAGGACATTCTTGCTATTGAGGGAGTGCAGCGTAGGTTTACAAGGTTAATTCCCGGGATGGCGGGACTGTCATATGCTGAGAGAATGGAGCAGCTGGGCTTGTACACTCTGGAGTTTAGAAGGATGAGAGGGTATCTCATTGAAACATATAAGATTGTTAAGGGTTTGGACACGCTAGAGGCAGGAAACATGTTCCCGATGTTGGGGGAGTCCAGAACCAGGGGCCACAGTTTAAGAATAAGGAGTAAGCCATTTAGAACGGAGACGAGGAAACACTTTTTCTCACAGAGTGGTGAGTCTGTGGAATTCTCTGCCTCAGAGGGTGGTGGAGGCCGGTTCTCTAGATGCTTTCAAGAGAGAGCTAGATAGGGCTCTTTAAAATAGCGGAGTCAGGGGATATGGGGAGGAGGCAGGAACGGGGTACTGATTGGGGATGATCAGCCATGATCACATTGAATGGCGGTGCTGGCTCGACGGGCCGAATGTCCTACTCCTGCACCTATTGTCTATTGTCCAACCTACCCCGTTTCAGACATTGGACTTTTTCCTCTGGAACAGTAACCCAATAATCTCTTCCCATTCCTCTCCCCGCTCCCGTCCGGCAGAAGATACAGAGCTTGAAAATGCGCACCACCAGACTCAGGAACAGCTTCTTCCCCTCTGTTATCAGGCTTCTGAACAGTCCTTCTATAAGCCAGGGTACTGTCCGATTCACCTCTACCCCATTGCGGACATTGGACTTTGTCTGTGGAACTGATGCGCTACAATGCTGAGAATTATATTCTGCACTCTGTATCTTCCCCTTTGCTCTACCTATTGTGCTTGAGTTTGACTGGATTATATCCAGTATAGCGTTATCTAAACTAATTGGATAGCATGGACGACAAAGCTTATCGCCTGACCTCGGTACACAACTATAATAAACCTGAACCTTAACCCATGCTGAAAACCACCTTCTTCACTCTGGTGTCTGTTTCCTTGCTCTGTCTGCTGCGTTTGTTTGTGGCTCGATAGTACTCATGTATAATATTACCAGATTTAATTGGCTGGTGTAGCAGCACAGTGGTAGAGTTACTGCCTCATAGCGCCAGAGACCCGGGTTCGATCCTGACTACGGGCGCTGTCTTTCTGGAGTTTGCACGTTCTCCCTGTGACCTACGTGGGTTTTCTCTGAGATCTTTGGTTTGGGGGTGAATTGGCTTGGTGTAAATGTAACAAACATTTGTCCTTAGTGTGTGTAGGGTAGTTTTAATTTAATTTAGAAACATAGAAACAAAGAAAATAGGTGCAGGAGTAGGCCATTCGGCCCTTCGAGCCTGCACCGCCATTCAATATGATCATGGCTGATCATCCAACTCAGTATCCTGTACCTGCCTTATCTCCATACCCCCTGATCCCTTTAGCCACAAGGGCCACATCCAACTCTACTCTACCACTGCATCACCGTGCCGTAGGGCCTTCTTCTTTCGTGTGGCGTGCACAGCCTAAAGTTGTTGGACCACTATTTGATCTTCCGTTTGTGCACGTCGAGTTGATTGCATTAGTCGAAACAGTGTGGACCACGCGAAGGTTGCCATCTTCCACCCCACCGGAGGGCCTGTTTCCACCCCACCGGAGGGCCTGTTTCCACCCCACCAGAGGGCCTGTTTCCACCCCACCGGAGGGCCTGTTTCCACCCAACCGGAGGGCCTGTTTCCACCCCACCGGAGGGCCTGTTTCCACCCCACCGGAGGGCCTGTTTCCACCCCACCGGAGGGCCTGTTTCCACCCCACCGGAGGGCCTGTTTCCACCCCACCGGAGGGCCTGTTTCCACCCCACCGGAGGGCCTGTTTCCACCCCACCGGAGGGCCTGTTTCCACCCCACCGGAGGGCCTGTTTCCACCCCACCGGAGGGCCTGTTTCCACCCCACCGGAGGGCCTGTTTCCACCCCACCGGAGGGCCTGTTTCCACCCCACCGGAGGGCCTGTTTCCACTCCACCGGAGGGCCTGTTTCCACCCCACAGGAGGGCCTGTTTCCACCCCACCGGAGGGCCTGTTTCCACCCCACCGGAGGGCCTGTTTCCACCCCACCGGAGGGCCTGTTTCCACCCCACCGGAGGGCCTGTTTCCACCCCACCGGAGGGCCTGTTTCCACCCCACCGGAGGGCCTGTTTCCACCCCACCGGAGGGCCTGTTTCCACCCCACCGGAGGGCCTGTTTCCACCCCACCGGAGGGCCTGTTTCCACCCCACCGGAGGGCCTGTTTCCACCCCACCGGAGGGCCTGTTTCCACCCCACCGGAGGGCCTGTTTCCACCCCACCGGAGGGCCTGTTTCCACCCCACCGGAGGGCCTGTTTCCACCCCACCGGAGGGCCTGTTTCCACCCCACCGGAGGGCCTGTTTCCACCCCACCGGAGGGCCTGTTTCCACCCCACCGGAGGGCCTGTTTCCACCCCACGGGAGGGCCTGTTTCCACCCCACCGGAGGGCCTGTTTCCACCCCACCGGAGGGCCTGTTTCCACCCCACCGGAGGGCCTGTTTCCACCCCACCGGAGGGCCTGTTTCCACCCCACCGGAGGGCCTGTTTCCACCCCACTGGAGGGCCTGTTTCCACCCCACCGGAGGGCCTGTTTCCACCCCACCGGAGGGCCTGTTTCCACCCCACCGGAGGGCCTGTTTCCACCCCACCGGAGGGCCTGTTTCCACCCCACCGGAGGGCCTGTTTCCACCCCACGGGAGGGCCTGTTTCCACCCCACCGGAGGGCCTGTTTCCACCCCACCGGAGGGCCTGTTTCCACCCCACCGGAGGGCCTGTTTCCACCCCACCGGAGGGCCTGTTTCCACCCCACCGGAGGGCCTGTTTCCACCCCACCGGAGGGCCTGTTTCCACCCCACCGGAGGGCCTGTTTCCACCCCACAGGAGGGCCTGTTTCCACCCCACCGGAGGGCCTGTTTCCACCCCACCGGAGGGCCTGTTTCCACCCCACCGGAGGGCCTGTTTCCACCCCACCGGAGGGCCTGTTTCCACCCCACCGGAGGGCCTGTTTCCACCCCACCGGAGGGCCTGTTTCCACCCCACCGGAGGGCCTGTTTCCACCCCACCGGAGGGCCTGTTTCCACCCCACTGGAGGGCCTGTTTCCACCCCACTGGAGGGCCTGTTTCCACCCCACCAGAGGGCCTGTTTCCACCCCACCGGAGGGCCTGTTTCCACCCCACCAGAGGGCCTGTTTCCACCCTATATAAGCTCACCAACAAATGCTCTGCACTGTATCCCACAGGAAACATATATTTGTTATTGCGAGCGTGAAACGCTCTAACCCGATTCCCTTTGTCCCGTGACACCAGTGTATTTGTAACGTGATTTTCCTGACAATATCATAACACGTCTCACTGTAGCTCGCTGTGAGAGCTTTTCACTGAACCATGCTACACGTGACAAGAAACTGATTCCAACACATGACAATGTAAACCAACACTGATACCAACAACAGGTTCAATTAGGACAGGCAGCGATCCTTGCATTCCCTCCCTCGCATCAGTTCATAGAAATATAGAAACATAGAAAATAGTTACAGGAGGAGGCCATTCGGCCCTTCGAGCTAGCACCGCCATTCATTGTGATCATGGCTGATCGTCCCCAATCAATAACCAGTGCCTGCCTTCTCCCCATATCCCTTGATTCCACTAGCCCCTAGAGCTCTATCTAACTCTCTCTTAAATCCATCCAATGATTTGGCCTTCACTGCCCTCTGTGGCAGGGAATTCCACAAATTCACAACTCTCTGGGTGAACAAGTTTTTCTCACCCCAGTCTTAAATGGCCTCCCCTTTATTCTAAGACTGTGGCCCCTGGTTCTGGACTCGCCCAACATTGGGAACATCTTTCCTGCATCTAGCTTGTCCAGTCCTTTTATAATTTTACATGTTTCTATAAGATCTCCCCTCATCCTTCTAAACTCCAGTGAATACAAGCCTAGTCTTTTCAATCTTTCCTCATATGACAGTCCCGCCATCCCAGGGATCAATCTCGTGAACCTACGCTGCACCAAAGATCCTATAGCGGAACAAGATAGACCACTTCTGCTAAATGCAATGGGCTGACGTGTAGAACGTAACGTAACGGAACGTGGGCCTTTTTTTCATCCATTTCAGTAACCCGACCCGACTCGCAGTGTAATCAGCGTTGCGGGGGAGGTGTAGAGGTGTAGAGTCACTCCCTCACAGCACCAGAGACCTCGGTTCGATCCTGACCTTGGGTACTTTTTGGTCACATCATAAAAAAGTACCCAAGGTCTGGATCAAACCGGGGTCTCTGGTGCTGTTAGGGAGCGACCAACCATCGATCACCTGTTCTCACTAGTTTCCATGGTTACACCTATTTCTTCCCACATCCCAAAGATGTGGTGTGTTTGTAGGTTATTTGCCCCAGGCAAATGTGATCAATGTGATCATGGCTGATCATACCCAATCAGTACCCCAATTCCTGCCTTCTCCCCATGTCCCCTGACTCTGCTATCTTTAAAACCCCCATCTTGAAAGCATCCAGAGAACCTGCCTCCACCCTCCGAGGCAGAGAATTCCACAGACTCACAACTCTCTGTGAGAAAAAGTGTTTCCTCATCTCCGTTCTAAATGGCTTACCCCTTACTCTTAAACTGTGGCCCCTGGTTCTGGATTCCCCCAACATCGGGAACATGTCTCCTGCCTCTAGCGTGTCCAAACCCTTAATAATCTTATATGTTTCAATAAGATTCCCTCTCATCCTTCTAAACTCCAGAGTGTACAAGCCCACTTGAAACGTCGCGTATCCATGTCGTCCAGAGATGTTGCCTGACCTGCAGAGTTACACATGGGCAATAGAACACTACAGACCACCTCTCTACCATGGTTACACCTTTCTTCCCACATCACAAAGATGTGGTGTGTTTGTAGGTTATTTGCCCCAGGTCTTTAGTTTTAGACTCTAGAGATACAGTGCGGAAACAGACCCTTCAGCCCACTGAGTCCGTGCCGACCAGCGATCTCCCCGTACACTAGCACTATCCCACACACACCGGAAGAAGGGTCTCAAGCCAAAACGTTGCCTATTTCCTTCGCTCCATAGATGCTGCTTCACCCGCTAAGTTTCTCCAGCATTTTTATCTACCTTCGATTTTGTAGCATCTGCAGTTCCTTCTTAAACACCTCTCTACCATGGTTTAGTTTAGTTCAGAGATACAGCATGGAAACAGGCCCTTCGACCCACCGAGCCTGCGCCGTCTAGCGATCCCCGCACGAGTTTGTACATTCTCCCTGTGACGGCGTGGCTTTTCTCCGGGTGCTCCGGTTTCCTCCCACACTCCAAAGACGTGCAGATTGTAGGTTAATTGGCTTTGGTACAATTGTAAATTGTGTCTAGTGTGTGTAGGATAGCATTAGTGTGCAGACATCACTGATCGGCACGGACCCGGAGGGCCGAAGGGCCTGTTTCTGCACTGTATCTATAAAATTAAAACTAAAAACCGAAACTACACTGATATCAGAAACCAAACCTATTGAAACTCTGAAGGGCCAGTCTGAGGAAGGGTCCTGACCCGAAACATCATCTGCCCATTCCCTCCACAGATGCTGCCTGACCTGACCTGAGTCCTTGAATCATACAGTGTGCAAAGGGGCTCTTCAGCCCAACTTGCCCACACTGACCAGCAAGTCCCAGCTACACCAGTCCCACCTGCCCACGTTTTGTACATATCCCTCCAAACCAGTCCTATCCATGTACCTGTCTAATTGTTTCTTAAACACTGCGATAGTCCCTGTCTCTACCTCTTCCAGCAGCTCATGTGGAAAAAGTTACCCCTCAGATCCCTTTAAAATCTTTCCCCCCTCACCATAAACCTCTGGTCCTCGATTCCCCTACTCTGGGCAAGAGACTATGCATCAACCCGATCTATTCCTCTTGTGATTTTGTACACCTCTATAAGATCACCCCTCATCCTCCTGCACTCCAAGGAGTAGAGACCCAGCCTACTCAACCCCTCCCTGTAGCTCACACCCTCTAGTCCTGGCAACATCCTCCTAAATCTTCTCTGTACCCTTTCCAGCTTGACAACATCTTTCCTATAACACGGTGCCCAGAACTGAGCACAATACTCTAAATGCAGCCTCACCAATGTCTTATACAACTGCAACATGACCTCCCTCTTCTATACTCAATACTCTGACTGACTGCGACTCCATCTTCCAGCACCTCGTGTTAGAGTCATAGTCAGTTGGTTTGATTGCAGCACCTTTCACTAGGAAGTTATTTGAAGATATATGGAACTGAATGCTGTCTGCTGCAAAGAGGCTGATACACCTTTTCTAATGTGGCCTAGTTGTTTTGCATACAAAGGCTCGCAACTAAAAAGTAGCAAGTCGTAAAACTATCTTTTCTGATGAATTTGACCATTTTGCATCCATTGGAGTATTTGGTTTGATTAGAGTGTCAATCGACAATAGATAATAGACAATAGGTGCAGGAGTAGGCCATTCGGCCCTTCGAGCCAGCACCGCCATTCAATGTGATCATGGCTGATCATCCCCAATCAGTACCCCGTTTCTGCCTTCTCCCCATATCCCCTGACTCCGCTATTTTTAAGAGCCCTATCTAGCTCTCTCTTGAAAGTATCCAGAGAACCGGCCTCCACTGCCCTCTGAGAATTGCACAGACTCACCACTCTCTGTGTGAAAAAGTGTTTCCTCGTCTCCGTTCTAAATGACTTACTCCTTATTCTTAAACTGTGGCCCCTGTCATATAGTGTAGAAACAGGCCCTTTCGCCCAACTTGCCAACACCGGCCAACATGTCCCAGCTACACTAGTCCCACCTGCCTGCGTTTGGTCCATATCCCTCCAAACCTGTCCTATCCATGTTCTCCTATTTAAACTGTGATGGCCTTGAACACTAGCAGGCTCGCACAAAATCACTCTGACTATCAGTCAGTGAACACAGGCTGATAGTTTAGTAGTTACCTGTGATTGAGTTGGTGGCCAGTGTCGTGCAGTTGAGGTGAACACTGGTCTCTGTAGTCGTCAGCCATGCTGGCTTGCTGCTGCGGCTGCTGGTGCTGGGGACAACGTCTGATACTGGGCTAACACTATGCAGCCCTGTTGCAGCCAGTAATGCAGCCCGCAGACAGCAAGTGCCGCTGGGGTGAGCATTAGTGGGTCCAACTGTTAAACTGTGGCTGCTGCAGTTTTAACGCAGAGTTCTGCTCCCTCTCCCTCTCGCTCCCTGTCTGGCTGTTGGTAAGTTCCAGGGATATTTGTTTCTTCTTTCTCTCTCTCCCCTCTCTCTCTCTCTCTGCTCTGCCTCTCTCTTTTATTCTCTCTTTATCTCCGTCTCTCTATCCCTCGCCCTCTCTATCCCTCCTTCTCTCTCTCTCTCTTTCTTTCTCTCCCTTTTTCTATCTCTTTATCTCTCCCTCCCTATCTCAATTTCACCCTATCTGTCTTTATCTCTATTCCCCTTCCTCTCTCCTTCTCCCTCTCTCCCTCTCTCCTTTTCCCTTTCTGTTTCTCCTTCTCCCTCTCCGTTTCTCCTTCTCCCTCTCTCCTTCTCCCATTCTCCCTCTACCTCTCTGTTTCTCCTTCTCCCTCTCCCTCTCTCCTTCTCCCTCTCCGTTTCTCCTTCTCCCTCTCTCCTTCCTCCCTCTCCTTCTCCCTCTCCTTCCTTCCTCCCTCTCTCCTCCTTCTCCCTCTCTCCTTCCCCCTCCTTCTCCCTCTCCCTCTCTCCTCCTTCTCCTTCTCCCTCTCTCCTTCCCCCTCCTTCTCCCTCTCTCCTTCTCACTCTCCCTCTCTCCTCCCTCTCCCTCTCTCTTTCTCCCTCCTTCCCCCTCTCTCCCTCTCCCTCTCTCCCTCTCTCCTTCTCCCTCTCTCTCCCACACACACTGCAGTCCAGACACTCACAGTGGGACAGCCCACGGTCTCCTTGGCTCTCAGTTTAAAAGACCTTCACAGACAGGTCTGTTTCCAATCAGCCAGCTCTTTCAAAGCCGACCTGCACATCCCGCCACATGTGAACTCAATCAGCAAATCGATTGTTTTAAGTCCAACCTATTTATAGATCAGATACATACACATCCTGTTTCTTCCCGCGGCCGCAACATGAACGTCTTTCACATTTCCGCACCCTGTCGCACTTTTCATCATCGCCCCCTGTTTATTGACGAGAGTCCGTCGAAGACTTTAGCCAGGACAGACGATGTTGGGAATGTCCAGCAGGTCAGGCAGCGCCTGTGGAGAGGTTTAAAGCACCGGGCCGATGACCTGGTGATGGGTTGTCATCCTGAAACATCAACTGCTCCTCTCTCCACAGATGCCGCCTGACCTGCCGAGTCTATCCAGAATATGTAGGAAGGAACTGCAGATGCTGGTTTAAACTGGCGATAGACACAAAAAGCTGGAGTAACTCAGCGGGACAGGCAGCATCTCTGGAGAGAAGGAATGGGTGACGTTTCGGGTCTCCCGAAACGTCACCCATTCCTTCTCCCCAGAGATGCTGCCTGTCCCGCTGAGTTACTCCAGCTTTTTGTGCCTATCTTCCATCCAGAATTTGTTTCTTCCTTATCACCTTTCACTTGAACTGGTTCACTGACACAAAACATTATTTCTCTCTCCTCAGAGGCTGCAACCTTCCTTTCAGTTTAATTTCAGTTTAGTTCGCTATCACGTGCATCGAGGTACAGTGACGAGCTAAAGGGGCCTGTCCCACTGTACGAGGTCATTCAAGAGCTCTCCAGAGTTTAAAAAAAAACCAAACTCGTGGTAAGCACGTAGAATGTACGTAGCGGGTACGTCGGAGCTCGGGGACGTCTCTTAGCGGCTCGTAACGCTAACGGCAGGTACTCGGGAAACGCGATAAGCTCGTGAAGATTTTTCAACGTGTCGAAAAAAGTTCACGAGAGCCCCGCGTACCTACGAGCGGACATTACCGTAAATCTCCGAGTTCGAATCAGGGAAACCTCGGAAGAACTCTTGAATTACCTCGTACAGTGGGACAGCCCCATTACCAGTCAGTTCGAAAGACAATACATGATTACAATCGTGTCATTTACAATGTATGGATACATTAGCAAGGGATACACGTTCCTGTGTATTACCAGCCATAGAATGATACAGCGTGGAAACAGGCCCTTCGGCCCAACTTGCCCACACCGGCCAACATGTCCTATCTACTATAGTCCCACCTGCTTGCGTTTGACCCATACCCTACTAAACCTTTCCTATCCATGTACCTGTCCAAATGTTGCGATAGTCCCAGCCTCAACTACCTCCTTCAGCAGCTCGTTCCATACACCCACCACCCTTTGTGTGAAAAAGTTACCCCTCGGATTCCTATTAAATCTTTCCCCTCTTCACTTTAAACCTATGTCCTCCGATCCTCGATTCCCCTACTCTGGGCAAGAGACTCTATGCGTCTACCCAATCTATTATTTTCACGATATTGTACACCTCTATAAGATCACCCCATATCCTCTTGGGCTCCAAGGAACAGAGTCCCATCCTGCCCAACCTCTGCCTTTAGCTCAGGCCCTTGAGTCCTGGCAACATCCTCGTAAATCTTCTCTGCACCCTTTCCAGCTTGACAACTTAATTCTATAACACGGTGCCCAGAACTGAACACAAAAATCCACATGTGGCCTCCCAACATCTTATATAATTGACATGACATATAACATGACCTCCCAACTTGTATACTCATTATACTGACTGATGAAGGCCAATGTGCCACCACCCTACCTACCTGCGACTCGACCTTCAAGGAACCATGCACCTGTACTCCTAGATCCCTCTGCTCTACAACACTCCCCAGAGGCCTACCATTCACTGTGTGAGTCCTGCCCATGTTAGTGCTCCAAAAATGCAACATATCTCTATATTAAATTCCATCAACCATTCCTCAGCCCGACTCAAGATCCTGCTGCAATTTTGAACAAGCATCTTCACTATCTACAATGCTACGCACTTTTGTGCCAGTCTATTTAATTTCAGATTTACGGCATCTGCAGAGTTTTGCTTTAGGTATCAGCATTTTTGTTTAGTTTAGTGTAGTTTAGTTTAGCGATACAGCACGGAAACAGGCCCTTCGGCCCACCAAGTCCGCTCTGACCAGCGATCCCCGCACATTAACACTATCCTACACACACTAGGGACAATTTACACATACACCAAGCCAATTAACCTACAAACCTGTACGTCTTTGGAGTGTGGTAGGAAACGGAAGATGTCGGAGAAAACCCACGCAGGTCACGGGGAGAGTGTGCAAACTCCGTACAGTCAGCACCTCACAGCGCCAGAGACCCAAGTTCGATCCTGACTGCGGGTGCTGCCTGTACGGAGTTTGTACATTCTCCCAGTGACCGCGTGGGTTTTCTCCGGGTGCTCCGGTTTCCTTCCACACTCCAAAGACGTACAAGTTTGTAGGCTAATTGGCTTCGGTAAAATTGTAAATTGTCCCTAGTGTGTGTAGGATAGTGTAAGTATGTGGGGGTCGCTGGTCGTAACTGTGTTACTTGAACCCAACAGAACGGCTAATTGTCTGTTAAATAAGAAGGATTTAAACGGCTTTAAGGAACAAATATCACAAAGAATGTCAAGATCTCGGCTTGGGAATAAAGGTGATATTTTGTCCTTCTAAGCTGCCCCAGTATCGGCTGGTTTCTCCACCTGTCCCTCAATATAATATTTCAAAGATAGTTTTCAGTCACTTGTCCAATGGTACAATGAAATTCATTTTCCCGTACAGTTCTGTAAAAATGCTACTCTATTTGAGTTTAGTTTATTGTCACGTGTACCGAGGTACAGTGAAAAGCTTTTGTTAACCAGTACTAACCAGTCAGCGGAAAGACAATACATGATTACAATCGAGCCGTCCACAGTGTACAGATACATGATAAGGGAATAATGTGAATAAGGTTTAGTGCAAGGTTAAGCCAGCAAAGTCCAATCAAAGATAGTCCGAGGGTCACCAATGACGTGGATAATAGTTCAGCACTGCTCTCTGGTTGTGGTAGGATGGTTCAGTTGCCTGATAACAGCTGGGAAGAAACTGTCCCTGAATCTGGAGGTGTGTGCGTTCATTTTCACACTTCAATCATACGTCAGTATAAGAGTGTCGGAATAGTAGATGACACCGAGATGATGAATAAGAGCTGCCACGTCACCAGTGCCATTTTGTATGATTCAAGTCGAAAGTTGTTAAAAATTTTAGTTTTAACTTGACCATAGAGTCACAGAGTCATACAACATGGGAACAGGCCCTTCGGCCCACACGAGCCAACATGCCCCAGCTACACTTGCCCCACCTGCCCGCGTTTGGTCAATAGACAATAGGTGCAGGAGTAGGCCATTCGGCCCTTCGAGCCAGCACCGCCATTCAATGTGATCAGGGCTGATCATCCCCAATCAGTACCCCGTTCCTGCCTTCTTCCCATATCCCCTGACTCCGCTATCTTTAAGAGCCCTATCTAGCTCTCTCTTGAAAGTATCCAGAGAACCTGCCTCCACCGCCCTCTGAGGCAGAGAATTCCACAGACTCTCCACTCTCTGTGAGAAAAAGTGTTTCCTCATCTCCGTTCTAAATGGCTTGCCCCTTATTCTGAAACTGTGGCCCCTGGTTCTGGACTCCCCCAACATCGGGAACATGTTTCCTGCCTCTAGTCTGTCCAAGCCCTTAACAATCTTATATGTTTCAATGAGATCCACTCTCATCCTTCTAAACTCCAGAGTGTACAAGCCCAGCCGCTCCATTCTATCAGCATATGACAGTCCCGCCATCCCGGGAATTTTACCATTATCTCTCCAAACATGTCCTAACCATGTACCTGTCCAACGGTTTCTTAAACGCCTCAACTACTTCCTCAGGCAGCTTGTTCCATACCCCCACCACCCTTTGCGTGAAAAGGCTACCCCTCAGATATTTATTAAATCTTCCCCCTTCACCTTAAACCTATGTCCTCTGGCCCTTGATTCACTGACTCTGGGCAAGAGATTGATTGAAAGATACAGTATGGAAACAGGGCCTATGCCGACCATCCACCCTATCTGTGCTTCTCATCATTTTACATACGTCCATCTGTTCTCCCCTCAACCAGCAATGCACCAGAGAAAACAACCTCCTTTAAACTTTTTTTAAGAAGGAACTGCAGATGCTGGAAAATCGAAGGTAGACAAAAGTGGTGGAGAAACTCAACGGGTGATAGATGCTGCCTCACCCTGTGAGTTTCCCCAGCACTTTTGTCTACCTCCTTTTAACTTTGCCGCCTTCACCTTAACACTTATGCCATCGCATCTTCCAAGTTTTTCCAGGCTATCTTTCCATTAAAACAAAGGTGTGATTGTATCCAGAGCCTTGCTGGATTATCCGTTTTGCCGGACCAACAGAGGTCACGGCCTCCGAGAGGAGTCCAACGGTACCAGAACAGTCCGCCTAGGCCGCCAAGGGGCCGAGATACCGGCCGGCAAAGTCGGCCTCGGAAGTCGGTTATGGGAACGGATCTGCCGGCTCGGGCCGGGCCGGAGTTCCAGAGCCCCGGCCGCAAGGGGCAGATTCGACCCGCCGATCGGCCGCGGAAGTCCCGATGAGGTCGAGATCAGCCGCCTCACCCGGCCGAGGCGCCACATTCTTGGGGGAGTATTTCAAGTGCACTCTCTTCATTTTGTACGGATTAAAGGAGGTGCGGGTACACCGGTTGCCAGAATATTGTTGGTGGACACCTACACTTCTATCGGCTACTCCCAATCACAGATATATTATTATAAATATTCCACTGAGAGTTTTGTTCATTACTTTAGTTTAGAGATACAGCGCGGAAACAGACCCTTCGAGTCCGCACCAACTAGCGATCCCCGCACATTAGGGGCTCTAGGGGCTAGTGGAATCAAGGGATATGGGGAGAAGGCAGGCACGGGTTATTGATTGGGGACGATCAGCCATGATCACAATGAATGGCGGTGCTGGCTCGAAAGGCCGAATGGCCTCCTCCTGCACCTGTTTTGTATGTTTCTATTAACACAATCCTACACACACGCACGCACGCCAATTTACAATTACACCAAGCCAATTAACCTACAAACCTGTAGGTGTTTGGAGTGTGGGAGGAAACCGGAGCAGGGAAGCAGGTTGGTAGGTCGATTGGCTTCAGTAAAATTGTACATGTTCCTAGTGTTTGTAGGATAGTGTTAATGTGCAGGGATCGCTGGTCGGTGGGCAGAAGGGCCTGTTTCCATGCTGTATCTCTAAAGTCTATAGAGTGGACACAGGGCTAGCACGGACTCGACGGGCTGAATAGCTTATTTCTGTGCGGTGACCAGCGAGATTCGAATCAGCCTGAGCCGCAGAGCTTTAGATAAATACTGGGCAGGGCGTCAGGCAGACTTCCGCTTTCTTCGAAACAGAGTGTAGGAAGGAACTGCAGATGCTGGCTTACACCAAAGATAGACACAAAAAGCTGGAGTAACTCAGCGGGTCAGACAACATCTCTGGAGAAAAGAAATAGGTGGCATTGCGGGTCGAGACCATTCTTCATACACAAGAAGGCCATTTACCACTGACCCACTGTTCATAAGTTCATGAGTGATAGGAGCAGAATTAGGCCATTCGGCCCATTAAGGGTGGCATGGTGGTAGAGTTGCTGCCTTTACAGCGTTTGCAGCGCCGGACACCCGGGTTCGATCCTGACTACGGGCGCTGTCTGTGCCTTCTCCCTGTGACCGCCTGGGTTTTCTACGAGATCTTCGGTTTCCTCCCACACTCCAAAGACGTACAGGTTTGCAGGTTAATTGGCTTGGTGTAAATGTAAATTTCTAGTTTTTTTTAAGTTTAAGTTTTATTTGTATATAGGGACAGTGCATATTAATAAACATTTACATGTAATACGCAAGATTGTAGCCAGTAGTTAATTTCCATCTTTAGTCCCTCTGGTAAACAAGGTAAACACATCACAATCAATCAATAAGAAAAGAGACAAAACAAAAGACAAAAACAAAACAAAACAAACAATATGGTTTAGCCTGCAGTCATACATAGAATAAATAACAAACACTCAACACAGTTGAGTTCCAACAATTGTCCCTAGTGGGTGTAGGATAGTGTTAATGTGCGGGGATCGATGGTCGGTGCGGGCTCGGTGGGCCGAAGGGCCTGTTTCCATGCTGTATCTCTAAGCTAAACGAAAAAGTCTACTCCGCCATTCAATCATGGCTGATCTATCCTTTCCTCTTGAGTCTGAAGAAGGGCCTCGACCCGAAACGTCACTCATTCATTCTCTCCAGAGATGCTGCCTGACCCTCTGAGTTACTCCAGATTTTTGTGTCGATCTTCTTCGAAACGGTCCTTCACATCCGTCCAAGTCTAATGCTGCCTGCAGGGAACAATGCAGGGCATGCAGGGAACAATGCATGGAACAATGCAGGGCCTGCAGGAAACAATGCATGGAACAATGCAGGGCCTGCAGGAAACAATGCATGGAACAATGCAGGGCCTGCAGGAAACAATGCATGGAACAATGCAGGGCCTGCAGGAAACAATGCATGGAACAATGCAGGGCCTCCAGGGAACAATGCATGGAACAATGCAGGGCCTGCAGGAAACAATGCATGGAACAATGCAGGGCCCGCAGGAAACAATGCATGGAACAATGCAGGGCCTGCAGGAAACAATGCATGGAACAATGCAGGGCCTGCAGGAAACAATGCATGGGACACTGCAGGGTCTGCAGGAAACAATGCATGGAACAATGCAGGGCCTGCAGGAAACAATGCATCTGACAGTGCAGGGTCTGCAGGAAACAATGCATGGAACAATGCAGGGCCTGCAGGAAACAATGCATGGAACAATGCAGGGTCTGCAGGAAACAATGCATGGAACAATGCAGGGCCTGCAGGAAACAATGCATGGGACACTGCAGGGCCTGCAGGAAACAATGCATCTGACAGTGCAGGGTATGCAGGAAACAATGCATGGAACAATGCAGGGCCTGCAGGAAACAATGCATGGAACAATGCAGGGCCTGCAGGAAACAATGCATGGGACACTGCAGGGCCTGCAGGAAACAATGCATCTGACAGTGCAGCATTGCCTTGGTGCCCTGGTCAAAATATGGGGCTGCAGTTTGCACAATGCATTAATTAAATATGTATTCCAAATATGGTAAGGGTTTGCAAAGGTGCAGGTATAGAGTGGCTCTCTCCCATCCCCCTCCCCCTGCCGTCCTTCCTCAGTTGCCCGATGTGCTTGTGGTGATGTGATCTGGGCGACTTCCTTCCACATTATTGAGACACTTGTGTTGGGCAACGCTTCCCGTCACTGTGCAGCAGATGCAGAAACACCGACACACATTCACCGCCCCACAGCCTGGGCCACTCCAAGCACAAAACCTCCGGTGTTTGGCAACCACTCCCCCCCCCCCCCTCCCCCGCGATCACGCAAGACTGTGGCTGCTTTAGCCGCTGTTCATGACATCGTGACTACCTAAGTTAAAGGAGCGGAACTAGGGCCATTCGGCCCATCAAGTCTACTCCGCCATTCAATCACAACTCACCTCTCTCTCCCTCCCAACCCCATTCTCTTGCCTTCTCCCCTTCACCCCTGACACCCGTACTAATCAAGAATCTATCTCTCTGAAGAAGGGTTTCGGCCCGAAACGTTGCCTATTTCCTTCGCTCCATAGATGCTGCTGCACCCACTGAGTTTCTCCAGCCTTTTTGTGTACCTAAGAATCTATCTCTCTCTGCCTTAAAAATATCCATTAAGTGTGGTTGAGAGGGAGAGATAGATCAGCCATGATTGAATGGTGGAATAGACTTAACAGGTTTAATGGCTTAATTCTGCTCCCATCACTTATAAACTCACCATTCCCATGTTTACATCTTTCTTTACCACATAAAAGGCCATTCAGCCCCATTAGTCTAGACTAGCTTTCAATGCAATCCTTTCAGTCCCATTACCCACTTGCCTTCCACCTGCCCCTTCTGATTCCCCCACCACCCAGCTACTCCAGAGGTAGTTTTCAAAGGCCAACTAACCGCGTGCTCACAGGGAGAACATGCAAACCCCACACAGACAGCAGCAGAGGTCAGGATCGAACCTGGATCAGTCAGAGCTGTGGTACTTAGCTCATCTTATCTTCCTTTTACAGCTCATTTCCCTTCATTGTTTAGTATAGAAACATAGAAAATAGGTGCAGGAGTAGGCCATTCGGCCCTTCGAGCCAGCACCGCCATTCAATATGATCATGGCTGATCATCCAAATTCAGTATTTAAGAAGAAACTGCAGATGCTGGAAAATCGAAGGTAGACAAAAGTGCTGGAAAAAACTCAGCGGGTGCAGCAGCATCTATGGAGCGAAGGAAATAGGCAACGTTTCGTGCCGAAACCCTTCTTCAGTCTGAAGGAGGGTTTCATCCAAATTCAGTACTTTGTTCCTGCTTTTTCCCCATATCCCTTGATTCTGTTAGCCCGAAGAGCTAAATCTAACCCTCTCTTAGTTTAGTTATACAGCGAAGAAATAGGCCCTTCGGCCCATTGAGTCCGGGCCGTCCATTGATCACCCATATACCAGTTCCATCCGAAACGCTAGGGGCAATTTTACAGAAGCCAATTAACCTACAAACCTGTACGTCTTTGGGGTGTGGGAGGAAACTGGAGCACCCGGAGAAAACCCACGCAGGTCACGGGGAGAATGAACAATCTCCGTACAGCCGTAGTCAGGATCGAACCCGGGACTCTGGCGCTGTGAGGCAGCAACTGTACCGCTGCGCCACGGTGCCCATTGTTGAAGAGGGATAACTAATAGCTAGGCCACCATGACAAAGAGTCAGAGTGGATCCCCACTCACAGGGCAGCACCTCTGGAATTAGAACAATGGCCCCAGAAACGAGTTGGGACATAAGAGACTGCAGATGCTGGAATCTCGAGCGATAAACAAAGTGCTGGAGGAACTCGGTCAATAAGCATCTGTGGAGGGAATGGACAGACGGCGCTTTGTGTCAGAACCATTCTTCAGAATGATTACTGCAAATAGGGAGACACAAGGGTGGCACAGCGGTAGAGATGCTGCCTCACAGCGCCAGAGATCCGGGTTCGATCCCGACTATGGGTGCTGTCTGTACGGAGTTTGCACGTTCTCCCCGTGACCCGCGTGGGTTTTCTCCAGGATCTCCAGTTTCCTCCCACACTCCAAAGATGTGCAGGTTTGTAGGTTAATTGGCTTGGTGTAAATGTAAATTGTCCCTAGTGTGTGTAGGATAGTGTTAGTGCACGGGGATCGCTGGTCAGCACGGTCTCGGTGGGCCGAAGAGCTTGTTTCGTGCTGTATCTCTAGAACTAGCAAACTAACCGATCTGCAGATGCTGGAATCTTGAGCAAAAAAACACAAAGTGCCGGAGAAACTCAGCAGGCCAGGCAGTATCAATGGAGTACAGGGATATACAATGTTTTGGGTCGGGACCCTTCTTCAGGCTGTTGCATAGTGTGAATAGATGCTGAACTTCAACAGGAACTCGATGGAACTGTTTCAGTCCTCTATGGGCCTGATTGAGCAGCTAATTAAGTGATAGGAACAGAATTAGGCCATTCGGCCCATCAATTCTACTCCACCATTCAATCATGGCTGATCGATCTCTCCCTCCTAATCCCATTCTCCTGCCTTCTCCCCATAACCTCCGACACCCGTACTAATCAACAATCCATCTATCTCTGCCTTAAAAATATCCATTGACTTGGCCTCCACAGCCTTATGTGGTAAAGAATTCCACAGATTCACCACCCTCTGACTAAAGACATTTTTCCTAATCTCTTTCCTAAAAAAACATCCTTTATTTCTGAGGCTATGCCCTCTAGTCCTAGACTCTCCCACTAGTGGAAACATCCTCTCCACATCCACTCCATCCAGGCCTTTCAATATTCTGTACATTTCAATGAGGTGTCCCCTCATTCTTCTAAACTCCAGCGAGTACAGGCCCAGTGCCAACAAACGCTCATCATAGGTTAACCCACTCATTCCTGGATGGGAAATGTCCTAATTGGGATATTCTGCTTCAACTCTGGTGTATTTTGGATCCACAGGGAAGCTATAACAGTGGGATATGAGATACTTTTACATAAGCACATGGATACGCAGGGAATGGAAGGAGATGGATTATGTGTACTTTTGTGTAAAATGGTACAAACATTGAGGGCCAAAGAGCCCGTCCTTGTGCTGCGGTGTTCCATGTACAGGTAGATAAGAGTTGTTGGGCACCACGTTAGCCACAGACATTGTGGGCCGAAGGGCCTATTCTTGTGTAGAAAGGAACTGCAGATGCTGGCTTACACCAAAGATAGACACAACATGCTGGAGTAACTCAGCGGGACAGGCAAGAGAAGGAATGGGTGACGTTTCAGGGGCGAGATCCGTCTTCAGAATGAGATTCAAGGGAGAGGGAGACTCAAAGATGAGGAAGGGCAAGGCGTAAAAACTTGACATCAAAAGAGAAGAAGTTCAAGGAACATGTGGAATAAACTACACTAGTTCCACCTGCCTGCATTTGACCCATATCTCTCTAAAAATGTCCTATCCATGTACCTGTCTAAATGTTTCTTAAACGTTGGGATAGTCCCAGCATCAACTACCTCCTTTGGCAGCTTGTTCCATACACCCACCGTCCTTTGTGTGAAGATGTTACCCCTCAGATTCCTTTTAAATCTTTCTCCCCTCATCTTAAAACTGTGCCCTCTGGTTCCCAATAACCCTACTCTGGGCAAGAGGCATGGTGCATCTAACCGATCTATTCATGATCCTGTGAAAATATGGGCCTGTCCCACTTAGGTGACATTTTAGGCGACTGCAGTCACCACATGTTCGCGGGTGGTTGCCGGGGAGTCGCCTTCGTGATCGTGATGCGTTCCCGCATTCAGGGAACTAGTCGCGGCCTCATTATGGCTAGGTTGGAAAATTAGCGGCGACTAGAATGAACCCGCCATGGAGAGTAGCGAGAATTCTCATGCCGTAGGTGGGTCGCCAGGAGGTTCTAGTGGGTCACCAGGAGGTCGAAGGTTCTCGTAGGTTGGAGCCGGTGCTGACCGGTGAATTTCATTGGCAAAAAAAAGCCGTAAGCAGTAGTTTTCAGAACCAAGGATAACCGACCGGTAATGTTAATGTCCGCCGAGCTTCACAGCCGTGTATCTCTGGGTTCTTAAAAGTTATCTCCACTCCTTCTCCCCCCCTTCTCCCCACTGCTTTAGCTGTCTAATCGCGGTGTGTGTCTATCGGCTTGTACTCGCTAGAATTGAGAAGATTGAGGGGGGATCTTATAGAAACATAGATGCAGGAAGATTGTTCCCGATGTTGGGGAAGTCCAGAACAAGGGGCCACAGTTTAAGGATAAAGGGGAAATCTTTTAGGACCGAGATGAGAAAAACATTTTTTACATAGAGTGGTGAATCTGTGGAATTCTCTGCCACAGAATGTAGTTGAGGCCAGTTCATTGGCTATATTTAAGAGGGAGTTAGATGTGGCCCTTGTGGCTAAAGGGGTCAGGGGGTATGGAGAGAAGGCAGGTACAGGATACCGAGTTGGATGATCATATTGAATGGCGGTGCAGGCTCGAAGGGCCGAATGGCCTACTCCTGCACCTATTTTCTATGTTTCTATGAATAGATCGGGTAGATGCACAATCCTTTGCCCAGAGCAGGGGAATCGAGGACCAGAAGGCACAGGTTTAAGGTGAAGGGGAAAAGATTTAATAAGAATCTGAGGGGGAATTTTTTCACACAAATGGTGGTAGCTGTGTGGATCGAGCTGTCAGAGGAGGGTTGGGGCAGGGACTATCCCAACGTTGAAGAAACATTTAGACAGGTACTAAACTATCAGCCTGTGTTAACTGACTATGTGTCAGGGTGAATTTGTGCTAGCCTGCTGGTGTTTAAGGCCATCACAGTTTAAATAGGAGGGCATGGATAGGCCATGTTTAGAGGTACATGGGTCAAACGCAGGCAGGTGAGAATAGTGTAGCTGGGACATGTTGGCCGGTGTGGGCAAGTTGGGACTGTTTCAATGCTGTATGACTCAATGACTATATCACTCTATGATGGGGTGGGAGATTGCAACCTTCACGTGGTCCGCCCTGTTTCGACAAATGCAATCAACCCGGTGTGCACAGTCAAATAAGATCAAATAGAACAAGTTGTCCGACAACTTTAGGCTGTGCACGCCATACGCAAGAAGAAGACTCTATGACGCAGTGCTGGAGTAACTCAGCAGATCAGGCAGCATCTCTGGAGAACATGGGCAGGTGACGTTTGCGGTCGAGACCCTTCTTCATGCTTGAAGTCCAGAAGATTGAGCAGTGACCTTATCCAAACAGATAAGCTCTTGAGGATATGATAGAGGTCTTTAAAATGATGAGAGGGATAGACAGAGTTGACGTGGATAAGCTTTTCCCACTGAGAGTAGGGAAGATTCAAACAAGGGGACATGACTTGAGAATTAAGGGACAGAAGTTTAGGGGTAACATGAGGGGGAACATCTTTACTCAGAGAGTGGTGGCTGTGTGGAATGAGCTTCCAGGGAAGGTGGTGGAGGCAGGTTCGTTTTTATCATTTAAAAATAAATTGGATAGTTATATGGACGGGAAAGGAATGGAGGGTTATGGTCTGAGCGCAGGTATATGGGACTAGGGGAGAATACGTGTTCGGCACGGACTAGAAGGGTCGAGATGGCCTGTTTCCGTGCTGTAATTGTTATATGGTTATATGATAGTTGACAGTGTAGATGTTGCGATGTTCTCATGACTGGGAGAGTTACCGCCAAGAGAACTTGTTGCATAATAAGGGGCCAGTCGTTAAAACTCTGTTACGTGGTAATTTCTTGTCTCGGAGGTTAGATTAATGATCATCAATCTAAACGTCTGATGAAGGGCATGGACCTTCCAACACCGAGCCTGCTGAGTTCCTCCAACACTTTGTTTTATACACAGAAGTTGCGACGCTATGTTGCAATTTTACAACATTAGTTATGACCGCAGTTTGAGCATTGTGTGTGATTCTGGCAGATGGATGCGGCAAGTGACAGAGGCTAGAGGCGCTAAGGTAGTTCATCTGTGGAACTCATTGCCACACAGGGCTGTGGAGGCCAAGTCAGTGGATATTTTTAAGGCAGAGATACACAAATTCTCGATTAGAACGGGTGTTAAGGGTTATGGGGAGAAGGCAGGAAAATGGGATTAGGAGGCAGAGATCAAATGGCATAGACTCGATGGGCCGAATGGCCTAAATCTACTCATATAACTTGTGAGACAAAAGCGTGTCAGATATGAACAGGAGAGGAGAAGTGAAAGGTAAAGCTGGAGGGAGGGGTGTAGATGGAAGGGGGCAGTCCTGAACTACTATCTACCTCAACAGGGAGCCTCGGACTATCTTGATGGGACTTTATTGGCTCTACCTTGCAGTAAACGTCATTCCCTTACCATGTAAATAGCTCGATTGTAGCCATGGGAGGAAACTGGAGCACCCAGAGAAAACCCACAAGGTCACGGGGAGAATGTACAAACTCCGTACAGACAGCACCTGTAGTCAGGATCGAACCTGGTACACCGGCGCTGTGAGGCAGCAACTCTACCGCTGCGCCACCAAGCCACCTATCATCTCCTCATGCAACAGTCCCTTGTGTATCCTCATGCTGATACCCAATGATCCAAAAAAAAAAAAAAAATGCTGCATTACAGCATATAGAACAGTGCAGGAACAGGCCCTTCAGCCCACAATGTCCATGCCAAACATGACGTTAAACTAAATGTGATCACGGCTGATCATCCCCAATCAGTACCCCGTTCCTGCCTTCTCCCCATATCCCCCGACTCCGCTATCTTTAAGAGCCCTATCTAGCTCTCTCTTGAAAGCATCCAGAGAACCGGCCTCCACCACCCTCTGAGGCAGAGAATTCCACACTCACCACTCTCCGTGAGAAAACGTGTTTCCTCGTCTCCGTTCTAAATGGCTTACCCCTTATTCTTAAACTGTGGCCCCTGGTTCTGGACTCCCCCAACATCGGGAACATGTTTCCTGCCCCTAGCGTGTCCAAGCCCTTAACAATCTTATATGTCTTGGTGGCCCCAGCGGGCGGGAGTGACAGAGGCGAGCCCGCCTGAAACGTCTTCCTTCTCTCCAGAGTTTTGTCCTGTCTTCCCTCGCTCCATAGATGCTGCCTCACCCGCTGAGTTTCTCCAGCATTTTTGTCTACCTTTGATTTTTCCAGCATCTGCAGTTCTTTCTTAAACACGTCATAAGTGATAGGAGCAGAATCAGGCCATTCGGCCCATCAATTCTACTCCGTCATTCTATCGTGGCTGATCTATCTCTCCCTCCTAACCCCATTCTCCTGCCTTCTCCCCGTAACCCCTGACACCCGTACTAATCAAGATTCTATCTATCTCTGCCTTAAATATATTCCACTGACTAGTGGCCTCCACACAGAATTGCACAGATTCACCACTCGATAGCTCCTAATTCAAACTCTGGTTCCTATTTGACTCCATCTACACCTCACGCTGCCTCGGCAAGGCCAGCAGCATCATCAAGGACCAGTCGCACCCCGGCCATTCCCTCTTCTCCCCTCTCCCATCGGGCATTAGATACAGAAGTGTGAAAACGCACACCTCCAGATTCAGGGACAGTTTCTTCCCAGCTGTTATCAGGCAACTGAACCATCCTACCACAACCAGAGAGCAGTCCTGAACTACTATCTACCTCATTGGTGACCATCGGACTATCCTTGATCTGACTTTGCTGACTTTACCTTGCACTAAACGTTATTCCCTTATCATGTATCTGTACACTGTAAATGGCTCGATTGTAATCATGTATTGTCTTTCTGCTGACTGGTTAGCACGCAACAAAAGCTTTTCACTGTACCTCGGTACACGTGACAATAAACTAAACTGAACTAAACACTGCAGAGAAAACAATCTAAGTTTGTCCACCCTCTGCGTGTAGCCAATACCTCCTCTCCAAACTCACCCTCAGCTCACAGTGTGGGAGCAAAAACATCTGAAGGGCTGCTCTTCAAGTGCTGGTTGCATTTTAGTCCCTCTATCCTGGTGTTTGGGCACAGGGCAGGGAGTGGGGAGGAGAGGGCTGATCGGGGGGGGGGGGGGGGGGGGGGGGGGGGGGGGGGGGGGGGGGGGGGGGGGGTGGGGGCAGGGGGGAGTTTGTATCTCCCTGTCAGTCTGCTGGGCTTGTACACTCTGGAGTTTAGAAGGATGAGAGGGTATCTCATTGAAACATACAAGATTATTAAGGGCTTGGACACGCTAGAGGCAGGAAACATGTTCCTGATGTTGGGGGAGTCCAGAAGCAGGGGCCACAGTTTAAGAATAAGGAGTAAGCCATTTAGAACGGAGACGAGGAAACACTTTTTCTCACAGAGTGTGGTGAGTCTGTGGAATTCTCTGCCTCAGAGGGCAGTGGAGGCAGGTTTTCTGGATACTTTCAAGAGAGAGCTAGATAGGGCTCTTAAAAATAGCGGAGTCAGGGGATATGGGAAGAAGGCAGGAACGGGGTACTGATTGGGGATGATCAGCCATGATCACATTGAATGGCGGTGCTGGCTCGAAGGGCCAAATGGCCTACTGCACCTATTGTCTATTGCTCCTGGGCCTGGCCACGATGGACATTCGCGGGTCCAGGCCGCGGGCGGTCGATATTAATGCCTGCCCCTCTTCCGGGCCTACAGTAGATCCGTGTCCGCGTGTCCCTGGAGAGGGAACACACGGTGTCCACGGGGATTGTAGAGGCCGTCCGTCAACGCCGGTCGCCGCGGGGCGGGCGCACGTATTGTAGATAAAACCCCTGTCCCACGGTACGAGTTCATTCCAAGATCTCTCCCAAGTTTGCCCTGATTCGAACTCGGAGATTTACGGTAATGGCCACTCGTCGGTACTCGGGGCTCTCGTGGACATTGTTCAACATGTTGAAAAATCTTCACGAGTCTTCCCGAGTACCTGCCATTAGCGAGTCTTCCCGAGTACCTGCCGTTAGCGTTACGAGCCGCTAAGAGACGTCCCCGAGCTCCGACGTACCCGCTACGTTCATTCTCCGTGCTTACCACGAGTTTGATATTTTGTAAACTCGGGAGAGCTCTTGTAATGAACTCGTACCGTGGGACAGGGCTATATTGATGCCGCTACTGTATTATAATGTCCGCCTGATGTAACATGACTATTGAAACTCTTTGTACCTTCTGGTACAACTGCCGATGGCAAATACTGAATGAGGTCCCGTGGGAGTGAAATGGACACGCAGCCCCTGTTCAGCGTCACATGCAGGTAAGGAAGCTAAGACAAGACTCACTTCAGGGCCCATCATGGTTCTGTCCAGCTCCTGTCCTCAGCTGGGAAGATAGAGGCTGTGGGGGCTCACTGAGTCAAAGGCTCTCTCCCCTGAGTAAGGGTCTCAGTCTGAAGAAAGGTCTCGACCGGAAACGTCACCCATTCCTTCTCTCCACAGATGCTGCCCGACCCGCTGAATTACTCCAGCTTCACATGCCCGTCTGAGGCTCACGTTGTTCTGATGTCAGTGGCCAATCTCCAGAGGCATCCCAGCTCCCCCACTCGCCCGCAGCCCGGTTAATTGTTTTTCCTGCTCAAAGACCCCCCAAGGGGAGTTGCCGTGCTGATGAAATACCCTGGCCACAGGGCAAGCTTCAATCCCTGCAGGAACACCAGCCCAAAGACATTACTCCTAGCAGCACCAGGCCGCAGAGACAGACAACACTCTTTCCATTGAGGGACTGGCTGTCACTCCTCCCTCCCCCTCCCTCTCTCTCTGTCTCCCCCTCTTCTCCCTCTCCCCCCTCCCCCCATCTGTCTGACTCTTTCTCTGTCTCACTCTGTGTCTGTCTGTGTCTCCCCCTCTCTCTCCTCCTCCTCCTCCTCTCTCTCTCTCTCCCTCCCTCCCCTCCCCCCTCCCCCCATCTGTCTCTCTTTTTCTGTCTCGCTGTGTCTGTCTGTGTCTCCCCTCTCTCTCTCTCTCCCTCCTCCCTCCCTCTGTCTCTCTCTCCCTCTCTCTCCCTCTCTCTCTCTCTTTCTCTCTCAATCTGGGCCTGTCTGTCTGTCTCACCCCCCTCTCTCCTCCTCCTCCCTCCCCCCCTCCCCCCCCCCCCCCCCCCCCCCCCCCCCGCCTGTGCCTCTCTCCCCCTCTGTCTATCTGTCCCTCCCTCTCTCCCCTTCTCCTCACATTCTCCCTCTCCCCCCATCTGTCTCGCTCTGTCTCTGTCCTTCTGCCTCTGTGTGTGTCCCTCCCTTTCTCTCTCTCCCTCCCGCTCCTTCTGGGAGAAGGCGGGAGGTGTTTTTAACTACACAGGATTGTGATCAACTTTCATTTGAACGAAGCTGTACAAAGTTACCTGGCTGAATTGCTCTTTACGCTACATTAAACAATCTAACTCCTCCTTTGTCAGAGTGAGGCCACACACAAACAGCACCTCATATTCCGCTTGGGCAGCTAACAACCTGGCTGTGTGAACATTGAAGACAGACACAAAAAGCTGGAGTAACTCAGCGAGACAGGCAGCATCTCTGGAGAGAAGGAACGGGTGACGTTTCGGGTCGAGACCCTTCTGCAGACTGAGAGTCAGTGGAGATTGAAAGGAGAGATATAGACTGACGTGGAACAAATGGGTGAAAGATATGCAACAAACAACGCTGATCAAGGGAAGGCGGAGCCCACAATGGTCCATTGTTGGCAGTGGGACTGAGGTAGACCAAAAGCCTTCGTTGCCATCCTAGCTGGGGTCAAGGGAAGAGCGATCACATCGCAGCCTTGTTTCCACCAATCTTTCCACCAGCACGCACAAGAAGCGACAAGACAGACATCATTGTGTGCAGATGCTGAGACGTGTGTTCAGCTCTGGCTGAACAACTTCTGATCTTGTGTATGTGTGGACTCGACAACAAGAAGACCACCCTAGCTACCTGTGATGTCGCTTGTAGAGAAAGTGTACGGTCAGTAGAGCTTCTTCACACTGAAGACCTATATCTCCATTGACGCTGCCTGACCTGCTGAGTTACTCCAGCACTTTGTGTCTATCATCGGCATAAACTAGCATCTGCAGTTCCTTCCGACACTTTATGAACATTGATTTCTCCAAATTTAGGCACCTTATACATAAACAACATATACCCCTCCCCTCCCTCCCCCCCATCCCCTCTCCCCCCCCTCAAAGGTAGACATAAAATGCTGGAGAAACTCTCCGGATCCACACCCATTTCCCTCTTCCACCCCTCATCACATCCCCAACTACCCATATCCTTTCCTCTGGCTTCACCTGTCACGCCCCTTCACTCATGTTCATACATTTTCGGAGCAGAATTAGGCATTCGGCCTATCCAAGTCTACTCCGCCATTCAATCGTGGCAGATCTCTCTCTCCCTCCTAACCCCATTCTCCTGCCTTCTCCCCTTCACCCCTGACACCCGTACTAATCAAGAATCTATCAATCTCCGCCTTAAATATATTCCACTGACTTGGCCTCCACAGCCGTCTGTGGCAAAGAATCCCACAGATTCACCACCCTCTGGCTCCTCGCTACCTCTGCATCTGTAGCCTTTGTTCACCCATCTGCCAAAGAAACACACCCCCCCCCCCCCACACCTGTATCCACCTGAATCAGAAGTAGGGTCCCGACCTGAAACGTCACCTGTCCTCATTCCCCGGAGATGCAGCCTAAAGCCAAGTTACTCCAGCACTTAGCGTTCCCTTTTTCCGTCAACCAGCATCTGCTCTTCCTTCGGCCACCCAACAATGCTATTGTTCTGTTCACCGAGTGCTTGGTAATCAAACACGTTGGTCGCTTGGCAGGGGATAACGCAGCCTGATCAATGCAGGGATTGTCCTGCCTAGCAGTGTACGCTGCAGCAGTTCATCCTGTTTGGACTGTGTGCTGGAGACAGTACATCGCGGCTTCAGGGTGATTCAGCACGTCTACGGGCAGGAGGGCGGGTTTGTACATCAGCCTCAGGGAAGAGAAGCTCAGATTCACGCCTCACCTGTATTCCTGCGTCACTGATATGTGCAGATGCTGGTTTAAAACGCAGATAGACACAAAATGCTGGAGTAACAGCGGGACAGGCAGCATCTCTGGAGGGAAGGAATGGGTGGAGGAATGGGAAACCATCCCCATCTACACCTTCTGAAGAAGGGTCTCGACCCAAAACATCACCCATCCTTTCTCTCCAGAGATGCTGCCTGTCCGGCTGAGTTACTCCAGCATTTTGTGTGTGTCTTGCCTCATTGATATTCCAGCACTCCCCTTCCTGCTCCACTTACAGCTCATCCTGCAATGGTCCCCTGCTCTGCAGGGGGGTAAAGTCATAGAGTGATACACCATGGAAACAGGCCCTTCAGCCCAACTTGCCCACACCAGCCAACATGTCCCATCTACACTAATTCCACCTGTCTGTTTGGTCCATATCCCTCCAAACCCGTCCTATCCATGTACCTGTCTAACTGTTTCTTAAACATTGCGATAGTCCCTGCCTCTGTGTCCTGATCGATATCCATTTCCCCAACATCCATTTCCACCTATCCATAGCACAGCACAGGAACAGGCCCTTTGGCCCACAATATCCATGCTGTACACAATGCCAAGATACGTTCTCCACCGCCTACTTGTGATCTATATCCCTCCATATCCAAAGTGTAGGAAGGAACTACAGATGTTGGTTTAAACCGGATAGACACAAAATGGTGGAGTAACTCAGCGGGACAGGCAGCATCTCTGGAGAGAAGGAATGGGTGACGTTTCGGATCGAGACCCTTCGTCAGACTGACCCGAAACATCACCCATTCCTTCTCTCCAGAGATGCTGCCGGTCCCGCTGAGTTACTCCAGCTTTTTGTGTTTGAGAAGGAACTGCAGATGCTGGAAAAATCGAAGGTAGACAAAATTGCTGGAGAAACTCAACGAGTGAGGCAGCATCTATGGAGCGAAGGGATAGGCAACGTTTCAGGTTGAGACCCTTCTTCAGACTGATGTGGGGGTGGGGGGGGGGCAGGAAAAAGAAAGGAAGAGGCAGAGAGAGTGGGCTGTGGGAGAGCTGGGAAGAGGAGGGGAAGGGGGGAGAAAGCAAGGACTACCTGAAATTGGAGAAGTCAATGTTCATACCGCTGGGGTGTAAACTGCCCAAATATGAGGTGCTGCTCCTCCAATTTGTGGTGGGACTCACTGTGGCAATGGAGGAGGCCCAGGACAGAAAGGTGGTACACAAGAAGGCAGTGAAGGCCAATTCAATGGATGTTTTCAAGAGAGTTTGATTTAGCTCTCAGGGCTAACGGAATCAAGGGATACGGGGAGAAAGCAGGAACGGGGTACTGATTTTGGATGACCGGCCGTGATCATATTGAATGGCGGTGCTGGCTCGAAGGGCCGAATGGCCTCCTGCTGCACCTATTTTCTATGTTTCGATGTTTCTGGCGATGCTCTTTTAGCAAACAGTATAGTTTCTATATTGTCTCGTCTACACTGATACTTTTGGTTCCGAGCAAATTAACATCGAAACCGATGAAAGACGTCTACATTTTTTCTCATTTATGTCTATTAAAAATATTTTTAAAAATTTCAAGTTTTTTTTCTTCAAATTTTATAAGTATTAAAATTTTGGTCAGATTTTGAAAGGTGGGACCACGTGGGTTTTCTCCGGGTGCCCGGTTTCCCTCCCCCACTCCAAAGACGTACGGGTTTGAAGGTTAATCAGCTTCTGCACACAGTCCCCAGTGTGTGGGATAGTGTTAGTGTACAGGTGATCGCTGGTCTGCAGTGACTCAGTGGGCCGAAGGGCCTGTTTCCGCACTATCTCTAAAGTCTAAAGGCTTCTTTATATTGACCCTAGTGTGGATGCAAAACTGGGATAACATGGGAACTAATGTTTAAGAAGGAACTGCAGATGCTGGAAAATCGAAGGTAGACAAAAATGCTGGAGAAACTCAGCGAGTGCAGCAGCATCTATGGAGCGAAGGAAATAGGCGACGTTTCGGGCTAGGGTCTGAAGAAGGGTCTCAACCCAAAATGTTGCCTATTTCCTTCGCTCCATAGATGCTGCCTCACCCGCTGAGTTTCTCCAGCATTTTTGTCTAACATAGAACTAATATGTGCGGGTTTGTAGGTTAATTGTCCCTCTGTAAATTGTCCCTAGTGTGTAGGGAGTGGGTGAGAAAGTGGAATAACATAGAACTAGTGCGAACAGGGTGTAATAACGAACGGCAGATGCTGGTTTATACCAAAGATAGACACAAAGTGCTGGAGTAACTCTAGAGTGTAGATGTGTAAGTGGGTTAACATAGAACAAGTGTGAACTTGGTGGGCGAAGGGCCTGTTTCCCTGCTGTATTTTTCAACCGATAATCTTATTTATGAAGCAGTGATATTTGACCTTACATTGAGGTGAGGAGAAGTCAGAAATTTGCATTGGTAATATTAGACACGCAATATGGATAAGACCAAATTTCAGAAGCAAATTTTAATGCAAACATGTTACTGCTTCGCGTGCTAAAAAATAAGTGTGTGAAAAAGTGTCCAAACCACAAATAACAGGCCCTTCAGCCCATTGAGTGCATGTTAGAAACATAGAAACATAGACAATAGGTGCAGGAGTAGGCCATTCGGCCGTTCGAGCCTGCACCGCCATTCAATATGATCATGGCTGATCATCCAACTACATATCCTGTACCTGCCTTCTCTCCATACCCCCTGATCCCTTTAGCCACAAGGGCCACATCTAACTCTCTCTTAAATATAGCCAATGAACTGGCCTCAACTACCTTCTGTGGCAGAGAGTTCCAGAGATTCACCACTCTCTGTGTGAAAAATGTTTTTCTCATCTCGGTCCTAAAGGATTTCCCCTTTATCCTTAAACTGTGACCCCTTGTTCTGGACTTGCATAACATCGGGAACAATCTTCCTGCATCAGCCTGTCCAACCCCTTAAGAATTTTGTACGTTTCTATAAGATCCCCCCCCCCTCAATATTCTAAATTCTAGCGAGTACAAGCCGAGTCTATCCAGTCTTTCTTCATATGAAAGTCCTGCCATCCAAGGAATCAGCCTGGTGAACCTTCTCTGTACTCCCTCTATGGCAAGAATGTCCTTCAAGCACCCATACATACCGATCCGGCACTCGTCCCATTTCCTGCTCCCGACATTCTCATCAACTGGCCCCAGGGACACGCTAGAGGCAGGAAACATGTTCCCGATGTTGGGGGAGACCAGAACCAGAGGCCACAGTTTAAGAATAAGGAGTAAGCCGTTTAGAACGGAGATGAGGAAACACTTTTTCTCACAGAGAGTGGTGAGTCTGTGGAATTCTCTGCCTCAGATGGCGGTGGAGGCCGGTTCTCTGGATGCTTTCAAGAGAGAGCTAGATAGGGCTCTTAAAAATAGCGGAGTCAGAGGATATGGGGAGAAGGCAGGTACGGGGTACTGATTGGGGATGATCAGCCATGATCACATTGAATGGCGGTGCTGGCTCGAAGGGCCAAATGGCCTACTCCTGCACCTATTGTCTATTGTCACCCACCTAATAAAAACCGGAGCACCCGGAGAAGACCCACGCAGTCACGGGGAGAAGGTGCAAACTCCACACGGACTGCACCACAAGTCAGGATTGAACCAGAGTCTCTAGCGCTGTGAGGCAGCAGCACTACCTGCTGCACAACGGGCCAGTGTAGATGTGCAGGAAAGACCTGCAGATGGTGGTTTAAATCAAAGATAGACACAAAAAGCTGGAGTAACTCAGCGGGTCAGGCAGCATCTCTGGTAAGATGCTGGACATGCTGAAAGATGCTGAGTTACTCCAGCTCTTTGTGAGCCAGTGGAGCTACAGTTAAACATTGAAACATAGCAACAGAAAACAGGTGCAGGAGTAGGCCTTTCGGCCCTTCGAGGCAGCACTACCATTCAATATGATCATGGCTGATCATCCAGAATCAGTACCCTGTTCTTGCTTTCTCCCCATATCCCTTAATTCCGTTAGCCCGAAGAGCTAAATCTCTTGAATACATCCAGTGAATTGGCCTCCACTGCCTTCTGTGGCAGAGAATTCCGCAGAGTCACAACTTTCTGGATGAAAAGGTTTTTCCTCATCTCAGTCCTAAATGGCCGACCCCTTATTCTTAAACTGTGACCCCTGGTTCTGGACTCCCCCAACATCGGGAACATTTTTTCCTGCATCTATCCTGTCCAATCTCTTAATTTTAGTTACATTTTAGTTTGTCAGGTGTACCGAGGTACAGTGAAAAGCTGTTGTTGTGTGCTATCCAGTCAGCGGAAGGACAATGCATGATTCCAATCGAGCCATTTACAGGGTACAAGTAATGTTTCTGTAGGAGCTGAGAGTTAAGAGTGTGAAGCGATTGTAAGAAGGAATCTGCCAGCTCGCCATTAGCCAGCCTGGGGTGGGCGCCATCTTGGAAGAAACTTCCCTCGAACTGACTGAGACAGAGGGCGGAGGTCGTTTGGCCCATCAAGACCCTGCACGACAATTCCATCAATCCCATTCCTCCTGGAATGAATTCTCCTTCACAGACAGTTTTAAGCTGGTGTGGTTTGGGGGTGGGGGGCTTGGGGGTGGGAATGTGGAAAGGTGGGAGTGTGGGGGGTGGGAGGTGGCAGGGTGAGAGTGGGGGCAGAGCAATGGGTTGCAGCAATTGGTGGGTCTGAGGGGAACATGGAGGCCCTGTCATGCAAGTTAAAGAACAACTGGTAGGGCCAGGTTAGTTTAGTTTAGAGATATAACATGGAAACAGGCCCTTCGGCCCACTATGTCCATACCGACCGACTAACACTACCCTACACACACTAGGGACAATTTACATTTATACCAAGCCAATTACCCTACAAAACTGCACGTGTTTGGAGTGTGGGAGGAAGCCAGAGAAACCCCACAGGTCACGGGGAGAACGTACAAACTCCGTACAGACAGCATCTGTAGTCAGGGTCTCTGGGGCTGTGAGGCAGCAACTCTACCGCAGCGCCACCATTTGTAGGTAAAACACGGGGTCTTTTAAAGGGCATCCAGATAGAGTTTAGTGGTTCACTGGATGATAAGAGTCATAGAGCAGTGGAAACAGGCCCTTCAGCCCAACTCTTTCATAGGACATAGAACAGTACAGCACAGGAACAGGCCCTTCGGCCCACATTGTTTGTGCCAGACATGATGCCAAGCTGATCTGATCTCACCGGCCTGCAAGCGATCCACATCCCTCCAGTACCTGTAAATCCATGTGCCCATCCAACATCTTCTCAAACTACACTATGGTTTTTGCCTCCACCACCAAGTGGCAGTGTGATGCAGGCCGCAACAATGGACTCATTAGGGATAGTCGGCACAGTTTAGTGTGAGAGTGTATGTGTAAGAGGGAACTGCAGATGCTGGTTTACACCGAAGATAGACACAAAAAGCAGGAGTAACTCAGCAGGACGGGCAGCATCTCTGGAGAGAAGGAACGGGTGACGTTTTGGGTCTCGACTCGCAACCCTTCTTTAACCTCTGAGGCTTCTGAAGAAGGGTCTCGACCCGAAAAGTCGCCCATTCCTTCTCTCCAGAGATGCTGCCTGTCCTGCTGAGTTACTCCAGCTTTTTGTGTCTATCTTAGTGTGTGAGAGAGGTCCTGCCTCACAACATTTGTTGAATATTTTGAGAAGGTCATGAATAAGATTGTGGAGGGTGTGGGGGTAATAGATGGTGTCGACATGTCCTTTAGAAAAGCATTTGACTAGATTCTGCACAGTAGCTGCCCAAAAGATTACGTTTCTTGGAACCTACAATCAGACGGTAAGCCAGATACTAAATTGGTTTTGCTCGTGGAAGTCAGTGAGTAAAGGCCGTGAAGTGTTTTTTTTTCTAAAATCTAACCCACAATCTCTTCACAAAATCTGTTTACACTCAGTTTTCTCAGCAAAGCCACTTTGCAACCATTTTAATCAAATTCTCAGTGAGGCTGAAAGTTTAGAGATACAGCGTGGAAACAGGCCCTTCGGCCCACCGAGACCGTGCCGACCAGCAATCCCCGCACATTAAAGGGCCCGTCCCTCTTTCACGACCTAATTCACGACATTTTTACTCGCAGACATTTTTCCATCAGGCTAGAAAAACGCCCCGACCTACTTGATGCCACGAGTACCTACGACCAGCATCATATAGAAACATAGACATAGAAAATAGGTGCAGGAGTAGGCCATTCGACCCTTCAAGCCTGCACCGCCATTCAATATGATCATGGCTGATCATCCAACTCAGTATCCTGTACCTGCCTTCTCTCCATACCCCCTGATCCCTTTAGCCACAAGGGCCACATCTAACTCTTAAATATAGCCAATGAACTGGCCTCAACTACCTTTTGTGGCAGAGAATTCCAGAGATTCACCACTCTCTGTGTGAAAAATGTTTTCCTCATCTCGGTCCTAAAAGATTTCCCCCTTATCCTTAAACTGTGACCCCTTGTTCTGGACTTCCCCAACATCGGGAACAATCTTCCTGCCTCTAGCCTGTCCAACCCCTATCACAACCTACCTATGACCTTCCTACGACCTTGTGACGACCATGCTGCGAGTAGGAGTCAAGGGCAAACTCGGCAGAGGTCATGAATTAGGTTGTGAAAGTGGGACAGGCCGTTAACACTACCCTGCACACCCTAGGGGCAATTTACACTAATACCAAGCCAACTAACCTACAAACCTGCACGTCTTTGGAGTGTGGGAGGAAACCGAAATCTTGGAGAAAACCCACGCAGGTCACGGGGAGAACGTACAAACTCCGTACAGACAGCACCCGTAGTCGGAATCGAACCCGGGTCTCTGGCGCTGTGAGGCAGCAACTCTACCGCTGTGCCACCGTGCCGCTCAAGTTCTTCTGATCTTGATACTGTTTCAATGGACATCTGGTGATGTGTCCACTGTGTATGTCTTTATGCCAGGTAGGTCCATGGTTGAGCTACACCTGGACAGGTGATGGGAGATGCAGGGTCATGCACAAAGCAGCAACTTATGCCCCTGTACAATTCCTACTACATGAGAGAGAGAGAGAGATGGACCATCCATGGGTCCAGGCAGCGGGCGGTCTATGGTCACACGAGAGTCGGCTGCCTGCCCCTCTTCCGGGCCTATGTCCATGCCCGCGTGTCCCTGGAGGGGGAACACAGTGTCCACGGGGACTCTGGAGGTCTTCCGTCAACTCTGGTCGCCGCCGGGGTGGGGGGGCGAGCATATTGTAGATAAAGATGCCACTATTGTATTTGGATTCAGAGTAACATTAGCAAATTTGCAGATGACACAAAGCTGGGTGGCAGTGTGAACTGTGAGGAGGATGCTATGAGAATGCAGGGTGACTTGGACAGGTTGGGCAGATGCATGGCAGATGAAGTTTAATGCAGATAAATATGAGGTTATCCACTTTGGTGGCAAAAACAGGAAGGCAGATTACTATCTAAATGGCGTCAAGTTGGGAAAAGGGGAAGTACAACGGGATCTAGGGGTCCTTGTTCATCAGTCTATGAAAGTAAGCATGCAGGTACAGAAGGCAGTGAAGAAAGCGATTGGCATGTTGGCCTTTATAGCAAGAGGAGCCCAGTATAGGAGCAAAGCGGTCCTTCTGCAGTTGTACAGAGCCCTAGTGAGACCACACCTGGAGTATTGTGTGCTGTTTTGGTCCCCTAATTTGAGGAAGGACATTCTTGCTATTGAGGGAGTGCAGCGTAGGTTTACAAGGTTAATTCCCGGGATGGCGGGACTGTCATATGCTGAGAGAATGGAGCGGCTGGGCTTGTACACTCTGGAGTTTAGAAGGATGAGAGGGCATCTTATTGAAACATATAAGATTGTTAAGGGCTTGGACACGCTAGAGGCAGGAAACATGTTCCCGATGTTGGAGGAGTCCAGAACCAGGGGCCACAGTTTAAGAATAAGGAATAAGCCGTTTAGAACGGAGACGAGGAAACACTTTTTCACAGAGAGTTGTGAGTCTGTGGAATTCTCTGCCTCAGAGGGCGGTGGAGGCCGGTTCTCTGGATACTTCCAAGAGAGAGCTAGATAGGGCTCTTAAAGATAACGATTAGGAAACATTTAGACAGGTACATGGATAGGACAGGTTTAGAGGGATATGGGCCAAATCAGGCAGGTGGGACTAGTGTAAATGGGACCTAGAGTAGACAAAAGTGCTGGAGAAACTCAGCGGGTGCAGCAGCAACTATGGAGCGAAGGAAATAGGCAACGTTTCGGGCCGAAAAACCTTCTTCAGTGATGGGACCTGTTGGTCAGTGTGGGCAGGTTGGGCCGGAGGGCCTGCTTCCATGGCGTATCACTATTATCCAACTTCTCCCTATAACTCAAGCCCGCAAGTCCTGGTGAATCTCTTCTGCACCCTTTCCAACATAGACACCCTTCCTGCAGCTGGGGTGGTGCAGCGGTAGAGTTGCTGCCTCACAGCGCCAGAGACCAGAGTTCAATCCTGACTACGGGTGCTGTCTGTACGGAGTTTGCATGTTCTCCCCATGACCTGCGTGGGTTCTCTCCGGGTGCTCCGGTTTCCTCCCACGCTCTAAAGACGTACCAATTTGTGGGTTACTTGGCTTCAGGAAGTTGGTAAATTGTCCTTTGTGGGTAGGATAGTGTGCGTGGGATAGTATTAGATGGGGAGGGGAGAAAAACAGTGGTCGCTATGGACTGTGTGGGCCAAAATGCCTGTTTCTGCCCTGTATGTTTCGTTTAGAGGTACAGCACGGAAACAGGCCCTTCAACCCATCGAGTCTGTGCCAAATTGACACTTATACCAAGCCAATTAACTTACAAATCTGTACGTCTTTGGAATATGGGAGGAAAACGGGGATCCCGGAGAAAACCCACGCGGTCACAGGGAGAACGTACAAAGCCCGTACAGACAGCACCTGTAGTCGGGATCGAACCCTGGTCTCTGGCGCTGTGAGGCAGCAACTCTACCGCTGCGCCACCGTGCCTCCAATCTAAAGCAAAAGTCTAAAACTCTGGGTGGTCAGAACTGCACACAATACTGAAAGGGGGGTCTCACCAACGACTTGTACCCATGCATCATGATGTGCCAACCTTTGTACTTAATACCCTTCCGAATGAAGGCAAGCGTGCCAAATGCCACCTTCGCCACCCTGTCCACCTGACCCCACTTTCAGGAACCATGCTCCTGCACTCCCAGATCTCTCTGTTCTAGAACACTCTCTGTGGTTCCACACTTCAGAATTAAAGGACGTTCCTTTTGGAAGGAGATGAGGAGGAAATTCTTTAGTCAGAGGGTGGTGAATTTGTGGAATTCTTTGCCACAGAAGGCTGTGGAGGCTAAGAGTGGATATTTTTAAGACAGAGATAGATTCTTGAATGTGCCTATGACTCATGAACCGGTGTGAACGGATGATTAATAGCTGGCAAAAGGTACAGAAGTGTGAAAACAGATTTGGGGTCAGTTTCTTCCCAGCTGTTATCAGGCAACTGAATCATCCTACCACAACCAGAGAGCAGTCCTGAACTACTATCTACCTCATTGGTGACCCTCGGACTATCTTTGATTGAACTTTGGTGGCTTTACCTTGCACTAAACGTTATTCCCTTCTCATGTTTCTATAAACTGTAAATGGATCGATTGTAATCATGTATTGTCTTTCTGCTGACTGGTTAGCCCGCAACAATAGCTCGTCACTTCACTGTGCTACACGTGACAATAAACTGAACTGAGAGGAGACATGCAAATACTGCTGGTGCTCAGGGAGGCAAACAGTATTTTGGACTTCACTGTGTGGAGGCTGGGGTTGAACAAGGCTCTAGGTTTAAGTCACAACGGACATTGAGTATGCAAGGTGTCACAACATGATGCAGCTGCACAAGTCACAAGGTCATAACAATTGGAGTAGAATTAGGCCATTCGGCCCATCAAGTCTACTCCACCATTCAATCATGGCTGATCTATCTTTCCCTCTCAACCCCATTCTCCTGCCTTCTCCCCATAACCCCAGGCAACTCTGTTACCTCAGAACTCAGGAGTGTGGGAGGAAACCGATGATCTCGGAGAAATCCCACACAGACAGATCAAGGCGAGAAGGTACAAGCTCTGTACAGACAGCACCTGTAGTCAGGATCGAACCCCGGTCACTGGTGCTGCAAGCGCTTTAAGGCAGCAACTCTACCGCTGCGCCACCGTGCCGCCCACTCATCTTGTTTTGTAAACCAGGATCTGTAGTTCCATGTGCCACTGGGAGCTAACGTTTCTCCTTCTCCATCCGGCCGCATCCACCCATACCCCTCACATTTCTCATCGGAACGCCACCTCATATTTATCTTGGGCAGCTAACAACCCAGCAGTGTATAACGTTGAATTCCCTAAAGGGCTTGTCCCACTTGGCCGTCATTTGCGCCTCATTTACGCATCATATGTAAAATAGGTCGACGCGTCGTGATGCACAACTTAGTGCGCAAATCACGTGTCAGCACAGCCGTCTGGTGCGCGTGATGTCATTAGGATATCCAGCGCAGGATGTTGATGCAAGGACGCAAGGACGTTGACGCACGGTGACGTAACCATGCGATACACGAGACGTCGGGATGTCAGCGTGCGTACCCAATGCGTCAGCATGCGTACGTGATACATCACGCAGGTGGCGCACGAGGATTCGTTCCTGTACTAAATACTGGAGCCCCGCGCGATACCGCATGCCACCGCATACGATTCCACGACACACCATGCGCAACCCATGCTCCACCCGCGCGTCGACCTCATTTACATATAACGCGTAAATGAGGTGCAAATGACGGCTAAGTGGGACAGGCCCTTAACTTTAAGGAACTTCTACTGACGTCCCCCTCCCCTGCCCCCTTGTATGCTTCCTGCTCTCTCATCCTTTAACCAGTCTCACAGTTCTCTGGATACTTCCAAGAGAGCTAGATAGGGCTCTTAAAGATGGCGGAATCAGGCGATATGGGGAGAAGGCAGGAATGGGGTACTGATTGGGGATGATTAGCCATGATCACATTGAATGGCGGTGCTAGCTCGAAGGGCCAAATGGCCTACTCCTGCACCGATTGTGTATTGTCTATTGACACAGGGTCAACAGTACAATGAAATGTGTTTGACAAGACAATGGGTCACCTCAGCAATAATACTACAAGGATTAAGTTAAGGTAAAAAAAGATAAAAGTGACATTGGTAGATAAAAGACATCTCTGGAGAGAAGGAATGGGTGACCTTTCGGGTAGACACCTCACTAATCCCTCACTAATCTGAAAAGGGACTCGACCCGAGACGTCACCCATTCCTTCTCTCCAGAGATGCTGCCTGTCCCGCTGAGTTACTCCAGCTTTTTGTGTCTATAGTCGGTTTAAACCAGCATCTGCAGTTCCTTCCTGCGTGCACACACACACACACACACACACCAACGCGACTGATATCCAATGGCGGAGGCCGCAGCCAGAGGTCCTGAGCTGACATGAAACGAGAGACCGCACATTGCCTCGGTAACTGGGGCGCGCTGGTGCAATCAATAATGAAACTGTGGCGGCAGCGATCACAGCGAGATAAGCAGGAAGGAACTAGAGTCTCAGCCGCTCAAAATACCAGCATTTTCACAAGCAAAGGGCGAGAACTGGCTGGTGTCAGCTCACATTATTAGTGCCTGCTCCACTGTACGCACACAACACACCCAACTCATAACAAGAGGATTTCAGTATAGGAGTAAAGAGGTCCTTCTGCAGTTGTATAGGGCTCTGGAATATTGTGTACAGTTTTGGTCTCCTAATTTGAGGAAGGACATCCTTGTGATTGAGGCAGTGCAGCGTAGGTTCACGAGATTGATCCCTGGGATGGCGGGACTGTCATATGAAGAAAGATTGAAAAGACTAGGCTTGTATTCACTGGAGTTTAGAAGGATGAGGGGTTATCTTATAGAAACATATAAAATTATAAAAGGACTGGACAAGCTAGATGTAGGAAAGATGTTCCCAGTGTTGGGCGAGTCCAGAACCAGGGGCCACAGTCTTAGAATAAAGGGGAGGTTATTTAAGACTGAGGTGAGAAAAAACTTTTTCACCCAGAGTTGTGAATTTATGGAATTCCCTGCCACAGAGGGCAGTGGAGGCCAAGTCATTGGATGGATTTAAGAGAGAGTTAGATATAGCTCTAGGGGCTACTGGAGTCAAGGGATATGGGGAGAAGGCAGGCACGGGTTATTGATTGGAGATGATCAGCCATGATCACAATGATTGACCCACCCTGGGACAAAGAACCCACACCAAGCCCATTCCACCATGGGCAAACAATGCTAACCCAGGCAAGAGCAGCATCCCACCCCCCAGCTACCCACGCCAGACAGACCACACCTGGACTATTGTGTACAGTTTTGGTCCCCTAATTTGAGGAAGGACATTCTTGCTATTGAGGGAGTGCAGTGAAGGTTCACAAGGTTGATTCCCGGGATGGCGGGACTGTCATATGCTGAGAGAATGGAGCAGCTGGGCTTGTACACTCTGGAGTTTAGAAGGATGAGAGGGTATCTCATTGAGACATGTAAGATTGTTAAGGGCTTGGACACACTAGAGGCAGGAAACATGTTCCCGATGTTGGGGGACTCCAGAACCAGGGGCCACAGTTTAAGAATGAGTAAGCCATTTAGAACGGAGACGAGGAAACACTTTTTCTCACAGAGAGTGGTGAGGGCGGTGGAGGCAGGTTCTCTGGATACTTTCAAGAGAGAGCTAGATAGGGCTCTTAAAAATAGCGGAATCAGGGGATATGGGGAGAAGGCAGGAACGGGATACTGATTGTGGATGATCAGCCATGATCACATTGAATGGCGGTGCTGGCTCGAAGGGATGAATGGCCTACTCCTGCACCTATTGTCTATTGACCCTAACCCCCCACCCCACCATCCCACCCAGGGCAAATGACCCTAACCAAGTCCAGAGCACCGTTCCATTCTGGACCACCCCCATGTCTTGGGCCAGTGTCCCTCACACCAGACCCCCCCCCCCACCCTTACCATTTCCTCACTTATTTTCTGCCCTGAAACCTTTTGGCGGCACAGTCGCGCAGCGGGTAGAGCTGCTGCTTCTCAGCGCCAGAGACCAGAGTTTGATCCTCACCTCGGGTGCTGTCTGTGTGGAGTTTGCACGTTCTCCCTATAACCACGTGGGTTTGGTCCGGGTGCTTCGGGGTTCCTCGCACATAAAGTGAGTGATACAGTGTGGAAACAGGCCCTTCGGCCCAACTTCTCTCTACCGATCAATATGTCCCAGCTACACTAGTCCCACCTGCCGCCGTTTGGCCCCTCTGCCTCCAAATCTGTCCTATCCATGTACCTGTCCAAATGTCTCTTAAACTTTGTGATAGTCCCTGCCTCAACTACCTCCTCTGGCAGCCAGTTCCATGCACCCATTATCCTTTGTGTAAAAACTTGTCCTTCAAGTTCCTATTAAATCTTTCCCCTCTCACCTTAATCTTATGTGGGATAACCTAGAACGGGTGATCGATGGTCGGCGTGGCCATGGTGGGCTGAAGGGCCTGTTTCCGTGCTGGATCTCTAAACTAAACTAAGTTGAAATAAAAGGCAGACACAAAATGCTGGAGTAACTCAGCGGGTGAGGCAGCATCTATGGAGTGAAGGAATAGGTGACGTCAACTATTCACGTTTCTCGTCCCGAAACGTCACCTATTCCTTCGCTCCATTGATGCTGCCTCACCCGCTGAGTTTCTCCAGCATTTTTGTCTACCTTCGATTATTCCAGCATCTGCAGTTCTTTATTAAGTTGGAACAAATGAAAGATACGCAAAACAAATGTAATGATGATAAAGTAGACAGGCCATTGTTAGCCGTGTTCTAGGTGAAAATGGGTTACAGACAATGAGACTCAACAAGCCGACTTTGAAACTGATACACTGCGACTTGGGTGGGGGAGGGGACGGAGAGAGAGAGAGAGGGTTACTTGAAGTTAGAGAAATCAATATTCATATCGCTGGTGTGTAACGGGCCTGTCCCACTTTCATACCTAATTCACGACCTCTGCCGAGTTTGCACTTGACTCATACTCGCAGCATGGTCGTAGCAGGCCGTGATGCTGGTCGTAGGTACTCGTGGCATCAAGTAGGTCGGGACGTTTTTACAACATGATGAAAAATGTTCACGAGTAAAAAAGGTCGTGAATTAGGTCGTGAAAGTGGGACAGGCCCTTAAGGTGCCCACGCGAAATGATACTGAGTAGGGGCAGAGGATGGGAAATTGCTGGCACTGTGGCTTCTCTGGGGAATGCCCACCTCCCTCTGTGTCACCACCCTGCCATCCTGCCAAATAACGGACAGCGCCCAAGTTAAATAACTCCAGACAGCGCGCAGGAAGGCAGCATTAAAACTGTGCCCTACTTTTTCCCTGGCATTGAAGAAGAAGCACAACACTGGGTGGAACCCGGCTGCCAAGAGCTCAGCAGCAAGATAAACAGAAAGTGGGACCTTATCTGATCCATGGCTGTGGATTCTTGGCCTATCTGTGGGGAACAGGCCCCCCCCCCTCCCCCCCACCTCCCAGTCCCTCCCAGAGCCACCACATGAAGGTTTAGTTTAGAAATACAGCACAGAAACAGGCCCTTCGGCCCACCGAGTCCATGCTGACCAGCGATCCCACACACTAACACTATCCTGAATCACTTGAGTCCGATGAAGGATTGTCACCCATTCCTTCTCTCCAGAGATGCTGCCCGTCCTGCTGAGTTACTCCAGCATTTTATGTCTATCTTCAGTTTAAACCAGCATATGCACTTCCTTCCTGCACTATCCTACACACACTGGGGACAATTTACATTTAAACCAAGTCAATTAATCGACAAACCTGTACATCTTTTGAGAGTGGGAGGAAATTGCAGATCTTGGAGTAAACCAACGCGGGTCAAGTGGAGAATGTACAAACTCCGCACAGACAGCACCCGTAGCCGGGATCGAACACGGGTCTCTGGCGCTGTAAGCCAGCAACTCTACCGCTGCACCACCAAAGGTTCTTCACGGGCCGAGCATTGTGCCTGGGAAATTTGGCAGTGATGTGAGAAAACCAGTCAGAGAGCCATGTAGCACGTAAACAGGCCCTTCGGCCCATCTCATCCATGCCCACCAAGATTCCCATCCATGCTTTGGTCACTTGTACCGAGGTACAGTGAAAAGCCTTTGTTGCGTGCTAACCAGTCAGTGGAAAGACAATACATGATTACAATCGAGCCGTCCACAGTGTACAGATACATGATAAGGAAATAACGTTTAGTACAAGGTAAAGCCAGCAAAGTCCGATCAAGGATAGTCCAAGGGTCACCAATGAGGTAGATGGGAGGTCAGGACTGCTCTCTGGTTGTGGTAGGATGGTTCAATTGCCTGATAACAGCTGGGAAGAAACTGTCCCTGAATCTGGAGGTAGACAAAAATGCTGGAGAAACTCAGCGGGTGAGGCAGCATCTATGGAGTGAAGGAAATAGGCAACGTTTCTGGCCGAAACCGTTCTTCAGACTGACATCTGGAGGTGTGAGTTTTCACACGTCTGTATCTTTTGCCTGATGGGAAAGGGGAGAAGAGGGAGTAGCCAGGGGGGCGGCGACTCGTCCTTTAAGACATTGGACTTTGTCTCTGGAACTGATGCACAACAATGCCGAGAACTATATTCTGCACCCTGTATCTTCCCCTTTGCTCTAGCTGTTGTCGCCTGGTTTGAACTGATGATATCTCAGTACAGTACATCTAATCGGTTTTGGATAACATGCAAAGCAACGCTTTTCACTGTACCTTGGTACGTGCCGATAATAAATCTGAACCTGTGCTCTACAAGACACCACAGGGGCCTAACGTTCACTGTGAAAGTCCTGTCCTGGCTTTGACTTTGACAAAATGCAACACCTCTTAGTTAAACTCCATTCTGCAGCACCACTTGCCCAGCTGACCAAGAGCCACGTATCATTTTATGATAACCATCTTCACTATCTATAATATTAGCCAAGACAGACACAAAATGCTGGAGTAACTCAGCGGGACAGGCAGCATCTCTGGAGAGAAGGAATGGGTGACGTTTCGGGTCGAGACCCTTCTTCAGATAACACTAAATACTACCTATTTTAGTATCATCTGAAAACCTACTAATCACACCTTATACATTTTTTAATTAAACTATAGCCTAGAGCAGGGGTTCCTAACCCGTTTCGTCTCGTTTCCCCCCCGCCCCCCCGCAACTTTAATAGCACATAACAACGTTCCTTCACTTATTTATGAACTAATGATGAACAGATACCGTACAGATACCAGAACCAAACACAGTCAGTCAATGAGAAAAAATATGTACAAATCCAGAATCTACAAATTTACCCCCGGGGTAGGTGAAATTTACCCCAGGTTGGGAACATTTGGCGTAGAGACACAGTGCAGAAACAGGCCCCTCGGCCCACCGAGTCCACACCGACCAGCGATCCCCGCACACTAACACTATCCTACACACACTGGGGACAATTTACATTTATACCAAGCCAGTTAACCTACAAACCTGCACAACTTCCTAGTGTGGGAGGAAACTGAAGTTCTCAAAGAAAACCCACACAGGTCACGGGGAGAACGTACAAACTCCGTACAGACAGCATCCGCAGTCGGGATCAGCCATGATTGAATGGCAGAGTAGACTTGACGGGTCGAATGGCCTAATTCCGCTCCTATCACTCAAGACCTTATGAAACGGTCGGTTCAGGAGCTACACAGTGTGTGATGGAGAGGCACTTTAACCCTTTCCTTGCTGTGTCACAGCATTGAAGTGAAAGTGAGAGCCTGCCCCAGGCTCACTCGCTTTGACACCGGTGCTAATTCTTGGTAATCCCACTTTGTCCATTCGAATCATCTTACCTGCCCTCAAACATCGATGGTTACTCCCACATGCATCGCACCGCCCTTGGTAAATACCAGTGACATTGTAGACCCAAAATTGGCACCGTGCCAAGACTAAAGGCCAACGCAAGGGACCGCAGATGCTGGAATCCCGAGTGCTGGAAGAAGGAAGTGTGTGGCACAGTGGTGCAGCGGCAGAGTTGCTGCCTCACAGCGCCAGAGACCCGGGTTCCATCCCGACAACGGGTGTTGTCTGTGCGGAGTTTGCACGTTCTCCCCGTGACCAATTGGGTTTTCTCCGGGTGCTCCAGTTTCCTCCCACATTCCAAAGACGCACAGCTTTCCAGGTTAACTGGGCCCTGTAAATTGTCCCCAGTGTGTAGAATAGAGCCAGTGTACGGGGTGATCACTGGTCGGCGCGGACTCCATTGACCGAAGGCCCTGTTTCCACGCTGTATCTCTAAACTAGAAGTAAAAACTCCGCAGGCCAGGCAGCATCTGTGGAGAGATTGGCCAGGCCATGTTTCAGGCTGAAAGGATGCCAGTGGACTATCCTTGATCGGACTCTGCTGACTTTACCTTGCACTAAACGTTATTTCGTTATCATGTATCTGTGCATTGTGTTGGATCGATTGTAATCATGTATTGTCTTCCTGCTGACTGGCTATAATGCAAGAAATGTTTTTCACTGTACCTCAGTACATGTGACAATAAACTAAACTGAACTGAACTGGGAGAGCAAAGCATGTCAGGACCTATGAAGACAGACACATAATGCTAGAGTAACTGAGCAGGACAGGCAACATCTCCGCACATTTAAGGGCCTGTCCCACTTGGCCAGTTTTTTCGGCGAGTGACGTATCGGGGTCGCCAAAAGATTTTGAACATTTCAAAATCTAGCGGTGACAAAGGAAATGTTGCGACAATACATTGTACGTTTCATACGTTGTGTGCAGTTTTGGTCCCCTAATTTGAGGAAGGACATTCTTGCTATTGCGGGAGTGCAGCGTAGATTTACAAGGTTAATTCCCGGGATGGTGGGACTGTCATATGCTGAGAGAATGGAGCAGCTGGGCTTGTACACTCTGGAGTTTAGAGGGGATCTCATTGAAACATATAAGATTGTTAAGGGCTTGGACACGCTAGAGGCAGGAAACACGTTCCCGATGTTGGGGGAGTCCAGAACCAGGGGCCACAGTTTAAGAATAAGGAGTGAGCCATTTAGAACTGAGACGAGGAAACACCTTTTCTCACAGAGAGTGGTGAGTCTGTGGAATTTTCTGCCTCAGAGGGCGGTGGAGGCCGGTTCTCTGGATGCTTTCAAGAGAGAGCTAGATAGGAATCTTAAAAATAGCAGAGTCAGGGATTATGGGGAGAAGGCAGGAACGGGGTACTGATTGTGGATGATCAGCCATGGTCACATTGAATGGCGGTGTTGGCTCGAAGGGCCGAATGGCCTACTCCTGCACCTATTGTCTATTGTTTATTGTCATCACGGCGCATCACGCCGCGACTTTTTCGGTGACGTGATATGTCAGTCAATGACACCGACAGTCGCCAAAAAAACTCGCCAAGTGGGACAGGCCCTTTACACTATCCTACACACACAGAGGACATTTTACATTTACACTGAGCCAATTAACCTACAAACCTGCACGTCTTTGAAGTGTGGGAGGAAACCAAAGATCTTGGAGAAAATCCACGCAGGTCACGGGGAGAAGGTACAAACTCAATACAGACCGCACCCATAGTCGGGACTGAGGCAGCAACTCTACCGCTGGCCACCACCAGCCATACGGACAGAGTGTTTCAGAGATTCTCCACCCTCCGAGACAAGAAATTACCACGTAACACAGTTTTAACGACTGGCCCCTTATTATGCAACAAGTTCTCTTGGCGGTAACTCTCCCAGTCATGAGAACATCGCAACATCTACACTGCCAACTATCATATAACCATATAACAATTACAGCACGGAAACAGGCCATCACGACCCTTCTAGTCCGTGCCGAACACGTATTCTCCCCTAGTCCCATATACCTGCACTCAGACCATAACCCTCCATTCCTTTCCCGTCCATATAACTATCCAATTTATTTTTAAATGATAAAAACGAACCTGCCTCCACCACCTTCGCTGGAAGCTCATTCCACACAGCCACCACTCTCTGAGTAAAGAAGTTCCCCCTCATGTTACCCCTAAACTTCAGTCCCTTAATTCTCAAGTCATGTCCCCTTGTTTGAATCTTCCCTACTCTCAGTGTGAAAAGCTTATCCACGTCAACTCTGTCTATCCCTCTCATCATTTTAAAGACCTCTATCATATCCTCAAGAGCTTATCTGTTTGGATAAGGTCACTGCTCAATCTTCTGGACTTCAAGCATGAAGAAGGGTCTCGACCGCAAACGTCACCTGCCCATGTTCTCCAGAGATGCTGCCTGATCTGCTGAGTTACTCCAGCACTGCGTCATAGAGTGATATAGTCATTGAGTCATACAGCATTGAAACAGTCCCAACTTGCCCACACCGGCCAACATGTCCCAGCTACACTATTCTCACCTGCCTGCGTTTGACCCATGTACCTCTAAACATGGCCTATCCATGCCCTCCTATTTAAACTGTGATGGCCTTAAACACTAGCAGGCTAGCACAAAATCACCCTGACACAGTCAGTTAACACAGGCTGATAGTTTAGTACCTGTCTAAATGTTTCTTCAACGTTGGGATAGTCCCTGCCCCAACCCTCCTCTGACAGCTCGATCCACACAGCTACCACCATTTGTGTGAAAAGGTTCCCCCTCAGATTCCTATTAAATCTTTTCCCCTTCACCTTAAACCTGTGCCTTCTGGTCCTCGATTCCCCTACTCTGGGCAAAGAATTGTGCATCTACCCGATTTATTCATAGAAACATAGAAAATAGGTGCAGGAGTAGGCCATTCGGCCCTTCGAGCCTGCACCATCATTCAATTTGATCCTGGCTGAACATCCAACTCAGTATCCTGTACCTCTCCCTACCCCCTGATCCCTTTAGCCACAAGGGCCACATCTAACTCCCTCTTAAATATAGCTATTTATGCAAAACTAGCTATCCTCTCATTATTTCATACACCTCTATAATATCACCCCTCATCCTCCTGCGCTCCAAGGAATAGTCCCAGCCTGCTCAACCTCTCCCTATAGCTCAGACCCTCGAGTCCTGGCAACATCTCGAAAATCTTCCTTGTGCCCATTCCAGGTTGATAACATCTTTCTTGGGTGGTCTCTGGCTCAAAGGGCCGAATGGCCTACTCCTGCACCTACTTTCTATGTTTCTTATAAAAACTCTCCAGCCACTCTTCATGGGACATCATCCTTCCCAGAGATGAACCTAGTGAGTCGCCTATAGGGAGGAGGCCCAGCTCCTAGCAGCATGGTGCGCTGACAACAACCTGGCCCTTAACTCCAAGAAGACCAAGGAGCTCATTGTGGACTACAGAAGGTGTAGGGGTGGCACGCACACCCCCATCCACATTAACGGGACGGAGGTGGAACGTGTTTCCAGCCTCAGGTTCCTGGGGGTCAACATCTCCGATGAGGATGGATGTAGGGCTGGGTGTTTATGCGTGCTATTTTTATGATATTTATTTTAGTTGTTTATCTTTTTAAATATTTTACCTTGTATGTATCGTTAGCTTTTAGAAATGTTTGAATGGTGCACTGACTGGCTGACATTTTACAATTTCGTTGTACATGGTTCATGTTACAATGACAATAAAGAAACTATTCTATTCTACTATTCTATTCTCTCTCTTGGACCCACAATACCTCAACACTGGTCAAGAAGGCTCACCAGCGTCTCTTCTTCCTGAGGAGACTGAAGAAGGTCCATCTGTCTCCTCAGATTCTGGTGAACTTCTACCGCTGCACCATCGAGAGCATCCTTACCAACTGTATCACAGTATGGTATGGCAACTGCTCTGTCTCCGACTGGAAAGCACTGCAGAGGGTGGTGAAAATTGCCCAACGCATCACTGGTTCCTCGCTCCCCTCCATTGAGTCTGTCCAGAGCAAGCGTTGTCTGCGAAGGGCACTCAGCATCGTCAAGGACTGCTCTCACCCCAACCACAGACTGTTTACCCTCCTACCATCCGGGAGGCGCTACAGGTCTCTCCGTTGCCGGACCAGCAGGTCCAGGAACAGCTTCTTCCCTGCGGCTGTTACACTACTCAACAATGTACCTCGGTGATTGCCAGTCACCCCTCCCCCCGGACACTCCTTCCCCCAGTGACTGATCTCCCCCCTGCTACTATATATATATATATATATATATACACACACACATTTTACTGTTCCATTATTCTGTGTTCACACTTCTGGGTGAGATGCGAACTGTATTTCGTTGTCTCTGTACTTGTACACTGCACAATGACAATAAAGTTTGAATCTGAATCTGAATCTATCCTTTAGATAGCCTCTCATGTTATATTGGGTGTAGAACCAGGCTCCTTACAGACACGTTGCTGTGATACTTAGTGTCACACACAAACACACACACACACGGTCAGCATTGGGAACATACAGCTGGTGCAAACACAGCCTGCAGCCACAGGTCCCTGTCACCTGCACAGCCAGTGTTGGTAAAATCACTCCCTATTATATACACCGTGGGGAGAGAGAGAGAGAGAGAGTCACCATTCCCTGGAGAAAGCATTTGATCGGGATGCATAACAGCTTGGTTTGTGAACAGCTCCATCCAAGACTGCAAGTATCCCATTAAAGCTAATCTCTCTAGCCTGTCAGAGAGAGAGTCAGAGAGAGCTTCGGGTGTTAGAGGAGGAAGTGGGTGCTGTGGGGAGGAGTTGTGTTCTGATGAGTTGTCACTATGTAGCACGGTGTTACAGCAGAGTTTAGAGATACAGCGCGGAAACAGGCCCTTCGGCCCACCGAGTCCACACCGACCAGCGATCCCCGCACACTAACACTATCCGACACACACTAGGGACAATTTACATTTATACCAAGCCAATTAGCCTACAAACCTGTACGTCTTTGGAGTGTGGGAGGAAACAGAAGATCTCGGGGAAAACCCACGCAGGTCACGGGGAGAACGTACAAACTCCGTACAGACAGCACCCGTGGTCGGGATCGAACCCGGGTCTCTGGTGCTGAGGCAGCAACTCTACCGCTGCACCACCGTGAGAAGATGTTATGTCAAAGTGGCTGACAAACTCTCAAACACTGAAGATAGACACAAAATGCTGGAGTAACTCAGCGGGACAGGCAGCATCTCTGGAGAATGTTTCGAGTCTGAAGAAGGGTCTCGACCCGAAATATCACCCATTCCTTCTCTCCAGAGATGCTGCCTGTCCCGCTGAGTTACTCCAGCATTTTGTGTATCTTCGGTGTAAACCAGCATCTGCAGTTCCTTCCTATGAAACCTCTCCAAACCTCTATTTTGTACGTGTGGTTTACCATCCTGCCTTCTGAATGTTGACTGCAAAAGTTGTACCATTTGTAAGATACAAACACTCACCATCTCCCACACACAGACACTCACACACACACTCACCATCTCCCTCTCACACACACACAGTCAGACAGACAGACTGGCTCACACACTCTCACCATCTCACTCACACAACAGTGGGTCGACGCAGAGTTAGATGTACATGGACAGCGAGTAGCCGGTGCAGACAGAGAGAGAGAGAGGAGGGGAGCCGGAACTTGCTGAATCCCGCACTCACCTCTTGCTGTCTCTGCGATTCATCTTTGCCGAGTCCTCGAAACAGCCTGGGGTGAAGTATGGAGGCGCTGTCTCCCCTGCCCGCCGCCCGCTCATTAATCTATGCTCGCTGTCGCTGCTGCCCGAACAAGATGCCAACCTCGGCTACTTCTCTAATCTGTCTGTGCCGCAACTCCTCCCCCTCACCTCAACCCCTCCCCCCTCTACTATCCCCCTCCCCCCTCTACTATCCCCCTCCCCCCTCTACTATCCCCCTCCCCCTCACCTCAACCCCTCCCCCCTCTACTATCCCCCTCCCCCCTCCACTCAACCCCTCCCCTCCACTATCCCCCAACCCCTCCCCCCACCAACTACCCCCCTCCCCCAAAAATCCCCCAACCCCTCCCCTCCTCCCCAACCCCTCCCAACCACCCCCAACCCCTCCCCCCAACTATCCCCCCCCCCAACACCTCACCTCCTCCCAACTATCCCCCCAACCTCTCCCCTCCCCCCAACTATCACCCAACCCAACCCCTCCCCTCCCCCCATCTCCTCACCCCCCCCCCACCCTCCGGCTGCTGGGGCGGGCCAGGGCGGGGTTCACAGACCCTGGGGTCCGCTCCGTGAAGGGAGGGGGAGTGAAGAGGCAGGAGGCCGGGGGGAGGAAGGGTGGGGGGGAAGAGAGAGACTGGTTGAAGTGTTGGGGAGAATGCACGGTAGAGTTGCTGCCTCACAGCGCCAGGGACCCGGGTTCGATCCCGACCACAGGTGCTGTCTGTACGGAGTGTCTACGTTCTCCCCGTGACCCACGGTAGCCGCCACCCCTCATCCACCCGCCCCGGGCTGCCACTCGGCGCAGTCAGACACAGTTAGTTAGTGTCCCCACGCCCACAGATTGTATCGGCAGCGTGTTTACCACACCGTGCCCCGGGATCCGGGCAGCATATTCACATGCACGGCCCATGTACATAGTTGTCAAACATAAAACACCTTGCATTCAATCCCCGGCAGCTGCCCCACTGCACGTGTGGCATGGGATAGGAGCATAGAAACATAGAAAATAGGTGCAGGAGTAGGCCATTCGGCCCTTCGAGCCTGCACCGCCATTCAATATGATCATGGCTGATCATCCAACTCAGTATCCTGTACCTGCCTTCTCTCCATACCCCCTGATCCCATTAGCCACACGGGCCACATCTAACTCCCTCTTAAATATAGCCAATGAACTGGCCTCAACTACCTTCTGTGGCAGAGAATTCCACAGATTCACCACTCTCTGGAGGGGGTGGAGGGGTGAGTTAATTTGAGGGAAACGGATAAAATGGGGTTGAGCGGTCAATATGAGGGGATGGGTGAATGAGGGGATGAGTGAGTGAGTTGAGTTAATTAATGGGGTGGGGTGTTAATTGGAGGAGTGGTGTTAATTGGAGGAGTGGTTGAGTTAATATGAGGAGAGAGGCAGTGAGTGCCGGGACGTGCAGCTTCCCCGCTAGAGTGAAGGTGTCGGTGCATTGGGTCGGGGTGGCCTCCAGCACCAGGGTTTAACCCAATGCCGGGGTCGAGCTGCCCTCACGGAGCCGTCAGGGCCGGGGCGGATCAGGGGACCGAGCTCTCCTGCTCACTGCTCCAGTACCTGAAGACGCTGGGCATCAAAGTGAAACACTTGAAACGCCACAAGGTGAGAGGACAGGAGGGGAGGGAGAGGGGTGGAGGAAGGGAGGTGGAGAGGGACACGGGGGGAGGGGGTATGTTGTGGGGGGAGGGAGGGCATTGCGGGGGAGGGGGACACAAGCTGGGGAGCGTTGTAAATATATGCCTAGTTTCAGGGGGTCGTGTCCAAGTGCAGGCAAAGGGAGATGGTGTTGAATGAGAGAGTAGGGGTATTTGTTTGGCCATTTTGCATTGTTTGTGTGTGTGTGTATTTGTATATAGACACACATTATTTTTCTCGTTTACTATATTGTTTACAGTGTATTATGTTTATATATTCTGTTGTGCTGCTGTAAGTAAGAATGTCATCGTTCTATCTGGGACATATGACAATAAAACACTCTTGGACTTTGACGTTTTGGGTCTGAAGAAGGTGGGACTCGTGTGATCCATGTTCTCCAGAGATGCTGCCTGTCCCGCTGAGTAACTCCAGCATTTTTATGTCTATCTTCGATTTAAACCAGCATGTGGAGTTCTAACTCACACATGCTGCGTCCCACTGAGTGAAAGACACAGAGGCACGCCATTTGGCCTGGAGTCAGCACTGCCATTCAATATGATCATCTCGAATCAGTACCTCGTTCCTGCTTTCTCCCCATATCTCTTGATTCTTTTTGCCCTTACTCTCTCTCTTGAATACATCCAGTGAATTGGCCATCACTGCCTTCTGTGGCAGAGAATTCCACAGATTCACAACTCTCTGGGTGAAATGGTTTTTCACCATCTCGGTCCTAAATGGCCTACCCCTTAATCTTAAACTGTGTGACCCCTGCTTCTGGACTCTCCCAACATCAGTATTATTTTTCCTGCATCTAGCCTTAAGAATTTTATATCTTTCGATAAGATACCCTCTCATCCTTTTAAATTCCAATGAATTTTGCATTTAAATGTATCACTTTGGGCAATGCTGTTGTAACAATGCAATTTTGGATTGATGCAAAATGGACTAAGTTGCCAAACAGTGAAAATAATCTAGCTAAGGAACTCGAGGACTGTGGCACAGAGAACTGAAGGCTTGGTGAAAAACAATGGGATGTCATACAGCACAGAAACAGGCCCTTCGGCCCAACTAGTCCAGGCCTATCAAGATGCCCCATCTTAGCTAGTCCCATTTGCCTGCGTTTGGCCTATATCCCATTGAGCATTTCCTATCCATGAACTTGTCCAAATGTATTTTAATTGTCTTCTCATGGGGCAGCAGAAGAGTTGCTGCCTTGCAGCGCCAGAGACCCGGGTTCGATCCCAACTATGGGTGCTGTCTGCACAGAGTTTGTACGTTTTCCCCGTGACCTGCGTGGGTTTTCTCCGGGTGCTCGGGATCCTTCCCCCCCCCCCCCACACTCCAAAGACGTTCAGGTTTCTAGGTTAATTGGCTTCTGTTAAGGACTGGACAATCTAGATGCAGGAAAACATTTCCCAATGTTGGGCGAGTCCAGAACCAGGGGCTTAGAATAAAGGGGAGGCCATCTAAGACTGAGGTCAGAAAAAAATGTTCATCCAAAATTTGTGGAATTCCCTGCCACAGAAGGCAGTGGAGGCCAAGTCACTGGATGGATTTAAGAGTTAGATAGAGCTCTAGGGGCTAGTGGAATCAAGGGATATGGGGAGAAGGCAGGCACGGGTTATTGATAGGGGACGATCAGCCATGATCACAATGAATGGCGGTGTGGCTCGAAGGGCCGAGTGGCCTCATCCTGCACCTCTTTTCTATGTTTCTATGTTCTATGTTTCTATGTAAATTGTCCCTAGTGTGTAGGATAGAACTGGTGTAGTTTGGTTTAGAGACACAGATAGGAAACTGGCCCTGCGGCCTAACGAGTCCGCGCGGACCAATGATCCCCATATTAACGCTATCCTACACACACTAGGGACAATTTACATTTATGCAAAGCCAATTAACCTACAAACCTGTACATGTTTGGAGTGTGGGAGGAAACCGATGATCTCGGTGAAAACCCACGCAGGTCATGTGGAGAACGTACAAACTCCGTACAGACAGAACACGTAGTCCAGATCGAACCCTGGTCTTCGGCGCTGCAAACGGTGTAAGGCAGCAACTCTACTGCTGCGCCACTGTGCTCCCAAGGTGTATGGGTGATTGATGGTTGGCATGGGCTCAAAAGGCCGAAGGGCCTCTTTCCAAGCTGTATCCGTAAGCTATCAGTCTGAAGAAGGGTTTCGGCCTGAAACGTTGCCTTTTCCTTCGCTCCATAGATGCTGCCTCACCCGCTGAGTTTCTCCAGCATTTTTTGTCTACCTCTAAACTAAATGTTGTGATAGTTCCTGCCTCAACTGCCTCCATACAACCACCACCTCTGAGCGGACAAAGTTGCTTCTCGGGGTTTGTGTTAAATCTTTTCTTCTCTCACCTTCAAACTATTCCCTGTTGTTTTTGATTCTCCTATCCTGGGGGAAGAAAATACACTCCATTCACCCTATTTCCCTCGTCCTCTTGTACACCTCTGCAAGGTCACTGGAGGAATTAGTTCCTGGCCTGCCCAACATCCCTCTGTAGCTCAGGCCCTTGAATCCTGGCAACATCCTTGTAAATCCTCTCTGCACCCTTTCTAGTTTAAAGACTTCTTTGCTCTAGCAGTGTGACCAAAACTGAACGCAATGCTCCAAGCTCACCCTCTCCTCTACAACACTCCCAGGACCCGACTGTTCACTGTGATGGTCCTGCCCTAGTTTGACTTTCCAAAACATAACGTCTCACACTTATCTGCATTAAACTCCATGGCTCGGCCCACTTACCCGGCTGATCAAGGTTCTGTTGTAATACTTGATAGCCATATTCCACATGCAAAATAATGGGCCTGTCCCACTTACGCAACTTTTTCGGCGACTACCGACATCCGTCATAGGTCGTTGCAGTGAATTCCAGTGAAATGGTATTGAGGGGAGGGAGGGAGAAGGGGTGGGGGGGGGGGGGTGGGGAAGATAAGCAGAGCAAGGGAACGTTCATAGCTGAGAATGTGTTCATACTCTGAGACTGAGGGGGAATTTCCCTTGCCTTGTGATCAACACCGCGTTCACTTGTGCCCTGCAACGGCATTGTTTTCATCAACCAAGCCATTCTGAAACTGTGCCAAAGGCAGACTCCTCCATTGGGTAGTCATTTAGTGATTTAGTTTCTCTGCTTTTGGTGTAGGGGTGATTTCACAGATAGCAGAACTGAAACTCTGCGCTGAAATGCCAGTGTTGGGTTTTAAATGTTAATACAAGTGAACATCGGTAGCAGGCACTTGCCTTCATCTCCGACATGTTTCATTACCTAAATGATACGTGCAGAATTAGGCTAATTGGCCCGTCAAGTCTACTCCGCCATTCAATGTGTAGGAAGGAACTGCAGGTGCTGGTTTAAACCGAAGATAGACACAAAAGGCTGGAGTAACTCAGCGGGGCAGGCAGCATCTGTGGAGAGAAGGAATGGGTGACGTTTCATTTTGGATTGGGTCTGAAGAAAGGGTCTTGAACCCAAACGCCACCCATTCCTTCTCTCCGGAGATGCTGCCTGTCCCGCTGAGTTACTCCAACGTTTTGTGTCTACCTTCTGCAATTCAAGCAATCTCCCTCTCTCTGATCTATCTCTCCCTCCTAACCCCATTCTCCTGCCATCTCCCTATAACCCCTGACACCCGCACTAATCTAGAATCATATCAATCCCTGCTTTTAAAATATCCACTGACTTGGCCTCCACAGCTTTCTGTGGCAAAGAATTCTACAGATTCACCACCCACTGACTAAACGGGGTTCTTTGCTCTGATCAATGCCCTCATTTTTGTTGTGGAGTCGAGAGTTTTATTGTCATATGTCCCAGATAGGACAATGAAATTCTTACTTGCAGCAGTACAACAGAATGTGTAAACATGGTACACTGTAAACAATATAATAAACGATAGAAAGAATAGCGTGTGCATATATACACATACTTGCATGTACATGTAAATAGATATATATGATATGTATATGTGATAGCACTTTATTGTACTGAGGTACAGTGAAACTCCTTGTGTGCATCCCATTCAGTAAAAGTCTTGCTGTACAAGAGTATCTCACACTTGAGTACAAGGGGCATGGTGGTACAGCGGTAGAGTTGCTGACTCACAGCGCCAGAGACCCGGGTTCCATCCTGACTACAGGTGCCTTCTGCACGGAGTTTGTACCTTCTCCCCGTGTCTGCATGGGTTTCCTCCGGGTGCTCTGGTTTCCTCTTGCACTGCAAAGACGAACAAGTTTGCAGAAATTATAAATTGTCGTTAGTGTCCAGTTTTACGGATCGTATTAGTGTGCGGGGATCGCCGGTCGGCTCAGACTCGGTGGGCTGAAGGGCCTGTTTCCACGCTGTATCTCAACTCGATTAGTGTTGGAATAGCAGGTTACACTCAGTCAGTATAGAGAGTCGCCACATGTCCAGTGCTTCCTTGTACCCTACAAGTTCAGAATTAGTAAATTGGGGAAGGCCAACTTTGAGGGTATGAGACAGAAATTCACCTGTTGGTTGGAGTAGGCTGTTTGTAGGAAAAGGAATGTCAAAAAAGTGGATCGGGTGAACGCACAGAGTATTTTGCCCAGAGTAGGGGCATCGAGAACCAGAGGACATAGGTTTAAAGTGAGGGGGGGAAAAGATTGAATGGGAACCTGAGGGGTAACCTTTTCACACAAAGGGTGGTGGTTGTATGGAACGAGCTGCCGGAGGAGGTGGTTGAGGCTGGGACTATTGCAACATTTAAGCAACAGTTAGACAGGTACACGGATTGAGACCACGTTCCCAGGTTCTGGACTCTTCAATCATGGGGGATAACATATTTTCCACATCTATTCATCTAAGGATGTGGTGTGTTTCAATGAGTGCCCTTCAACTCTGGAGAACAGGATGTATTGGCTATCGGGAGAGGTCAGAGAGACTCTGGGACACAGGAATTTGCGGGGAGAGCTGATAGAAGTATATAAAGTTGTGAGGCATGGATAGGGTAGACAGTCAGAACCTTTCCCCCAGGATGGAAATATGAAAACCTAGAAAGCATCACTTTAAAGTGAGGGGCCAAAGTTTAAAGGAGGTGTGCAGGGCAAGTATTTTTACACAAGGGTTGGTGGGTGCCTGGAACACTGGTAGGGGTGGTGGTGGTGATGGAGGCAAATACTTTTGTGGTGTTTAAGGAACTTTTGTATATGGAGGGATATGGATTATGTGCAGATAGATGAGAGTTCTTGGCATCATGTTCAGCATGGATGCGGGGTAGACTTGATGGCCTAATTGAAGGCCTAATTTTACTCTTATTCCTTATAACACTGGGCTGAAGGGCTTATTCCTGTGCTATAATGTTCTAAGAGGTCCCTAATTGACACGATCTCTCCTGGTGTGACCAGCCTGCCATTCCAGGAACCCATCTAGTGAGTACTGCCCTCCCTGTTTGTGTACAGGTATATCCTTGTCTAGGTAAAGGGATTAAAGGTGTACATAATACTGCAGCTGCAGTCTCATTAGAGAAATGCAATTGCGATTAGACATTTTTACTCTTGTGCTCGAGTTTAGATTAGAGGTTCAACAGGGAAACAGGCCCTTCGGCCCACCGAGTCCATGCCGACCGCCCCGCACACTAAAGGGCCTGTCCCACTTGGCTGTCATTTGCACGTAAATTACGTGACATCATTTACGACGCGCACGACGTGACACGCACGTGATGCGCGCATAGTGCGCGATGACATAGGCAGTGACGCGCGACGTCGCAGGATTTTGTGATGTACAAAATCTTCACGCGCCGTCTCTGCGTAACGCACAAATGATGGCCAAGTGGGACAGGCCTTTCGCACTATCCGACATGCACTCAGGACAATTTATACCGATACCAAGCCACTTAACCTACAAACCCACACGTCTTCGGAGTGTGGGAGGAAACCAGAGATCCCGGAGAAAGCCCACGTAGGTCACGGGGAGAACGCACAAACTCCGTACAGACAGCACCTGTAGTCAGGATGGAACCCGGGCCTCTGGCGCTGTGAGGCTGCAACTCTACCACTGCGTCACCGTGCTAAGCTCTCTATCAATAAAGGCGAGTGCCATGCCTCTTAATGTCCACCAGCACTGGCACACATTCAACCCAGTTTCTCAAAGTGCTCAAAATCTGGCTCCCAACACCAGAGACCCGGGTTCGATCCTGACCTCGGGTACTGTCTGTGTGGAGTTGGCACGTTCTATCTGTGACCCTCCCAGTGTTCCGGTTTCCTCCCACATTCCAAAGACGTGCGGGTGTGTAGATTAACTGGCCTCTTGAGTAGGGAGTGGATGAGAAAGAGGGATAACAGAATGAGTGTGAACGGCTGATCAATGATTGTGGGGGGGGGGGGACTGAGGGCCTGTACCTCTAAACTTACAGCCCTGTCGCACGGTACGAGTTCATTCCAAGATCTCTCCCGAGTTTGCCCTGATTCGAACTCGGAGATTTACGGTAATGGCCGCTCGTCGGTACTCGGGACTCTCGTGGACATTTTACATCATGTTGAAAAATCTTCACGAGTCTTCTCTAGCTTACCTGCCGTTAGCGAGTCTTCCCGAGTACCTGCCGTTAGCGCTAAGAGACGTCCCCGAGCTCCGACGTACCCGCTACGTTCATTCTCCGTGCTTACCACGAGTTTGATTTTTTTTAAACTCGGGAGAGCTCTTGGAATGAACTCGTAAGGTGGGACAGGGCTTTAAACCAAATTATAATTTTTTGCTAAATGGCTAACAGATTGGTTTCCATGATGTATTTATCATTCACGTTATTGCCTTCTCATTCATTGTGTCCACATCTGGAAGCTTCCGTGCCTTTCATCACAACTCTCCTTCCCGTTTAGTTTTGTGTCATCAGTGAATTTGGAAATATTGCATTTATTTCCTCTGGGCCATTTGTTGATGTGGCTTGTGCAGAGTTGGGGTGCAGATGTCCAACTAACCTTCTGTATTGTGGAGTCATACAGTGTGATAGCATGCCCTTCGGCCCAACTTGCCCACACCGACCAACACAAGTCTCCCTCTAACCCTGCCCTATCCATGTACCTGTGTAGGAAGGAACTGCAGATGCTGGTTTAAACCGCGGATACACACAAAATGCTGGAGTAACTCAGCGGGACTGGTATCATCTCTGGAGAAAGGTATAATGTATTTGTGCATATTCATGTATATGCTAATGAGTTGGTGTTGGATATAAGTAGGGAATGTTGGGTAATAAAACTCTCTTGAGATCCAGGCAGCCTGCGTGTAAGTTATTCATTCTGCTGTCCGGAATATAACAAAAGGGAATGGGTGACAATTCGGGTCGAGACCCTTCCTCAGACTGCAGACTGAAGAAGGGTCTCGACCCGAAACGTCGCTCATCCCTTCCCTCCAGCGATGCTGCCTGTCCCGCTGAGTTACTCCAACAATTTGTGTCGATCTTCTATCCATGTACCCGTCTGCTTCCTAATGCCCCTGTCCCACTTAGGAAACCTGAACGGAAACCTCTGGAGACTTTGCGCCCCACCCAAGGTTTGTGTGCGGTTCCCGGAGGTTTTTGTCAGTCTCCCTAATGGTCTAAAGTGGTTTCCACTTCTATGTTCCAGCGATTATTTCAAAAAATTCAAAACCGGCCGCGACTTAGTAGTGGAAGTCTTGCCTTCCAATACCCGCAACCTCCGGCAACCATCTTCATAGAAACATAGACAATAGGTGCAGGAGTAGGCCATTCGGCCCTTCCAGCCTGCACCGCCATTCAATATGATCATGGCTGATCATCCAACTCAGTATCCTGTACCTGCCTTCTCTCCATATCCCCTGATCCCTTTAGCCACAAGGGCCACATCTAACTCCCTCTTAAATATAACCAATGAACTGGCCTCCACTACCTTCTGTGGCAGAGAATTCCACAGATTCACCACTCTGTGTGAAAAATGTTTTTCTCATCTAAAGATTTTTCTCACCTAAAAGATTTCACCCTTATCCTTAAACTGTGACCCCTTGTTCTGGACTTCCCCAAAATTGGGAACAATCTTCCTGCATCTAGCCTGTCCAACCCCTTAAGAATTTTGTAAGTTTCTTTAAGATCCCCCCTCAATCTTCTAAATTCTAGCGAGTACAAGCCGAGTCTATCCAGTCTTTCTTCAAGTCCTGACATCCCAGGAATCAGTCTGGTGAACCTTCTCTGTACTCCCTCTATGGCAAGAATGTCTTTCCTCAGATTAGGAGACAAACTACACAATACTCCAGGTGTGGTCTCACCAAGACCCTGTACAACTGCAGTAGAACCTCCCTGCTCCTATACTCAAATCCTTTTGCTATGAATGCTAACATACCATTCGCTTTCTTCACTGCCTGCTGTACCTGCATGCCTACTTTCAATGACTGGTGTACCATGACACCCAGGTCTCGTTGCATCTCCCCTTTTCCTAGTCGGCCACCATTCAGATAATAGTCTACTTTCCTGTTTTTGCCACCAAAGTGGATAACCTCACATTTATCCACTTTATACTGCATCTGCCATGCATTTGCCCACTCACCCAGCCTATCCAAGTCACCTTGCAGCCTCCTAGCATCTAACAGCTTCGTGTCATCCGCAAACTTGGAGATGTTGCATTCAATTCCCTCGTCAATTAGCATCGCAACCGGCTTCGACTAAAAAAATTACCGATTTTTAAAACGGCAACCTATTTTTAGTCGCGGCCCGGTTTTGAATTTTAATACACTTCTGTATGATCACCCCTCATCCTCCTGTTCCCCAAGGAATCGAGCCCTAGCCTGCTGAACCTCTCCTAATAGCTCACACCCTTGTCCTTGCAACATCCTCGTAAATCTTCTCTGCACCCTTTCCAACTTATCATCTTTCCTATAACAT